>NC_052621.1:19333710-19457451 GCF_016545825.1 Eucalyptus grandis
TAGGAAAAATTAAAAGTTTATGACTGAATTAGCAAAAAGTCGTAATAAATTTAGGATTTTTTTAACAAATTTCCACCCATAGATTTCATGCTTTCTAACTTCAGCAACGAGGACCTTGTTTGCTGCATTGTAATGTGTGGAGATGTCAAGAAGGTTAAAATGAAGGATCTCAAAATGGTTGAGCGTGTGTGGGTCCATGTTCCTAGGTTTCCAGGTTTGGATCCCCATGGTCGGGCCCAAGACTAGGGCTCGAGCATGGCTCGGCGTTCAAATTTGGGACTTTGGTTGCACTTCAAGTTTATTCTCAAATGTCTATTTCTAATTTTCTTATAACAAATATCAAGAACGACTTTCCTATTGTTTGGCAAATACAGACCAACATGCCTTGAAAAGAAGTTCCTTTCAAAAAAAAATTCTGGCAAAGTTAATTTTTCCAAAAATAAACAAAGATTGAGTTTGAACAAATTGCCTTGATTTTTTTTCTTTTTTTTGTGAACAGAACTGCTCGGATTGAATGATGGACTAAATCTAATAAATTTGTTGTTCCTTGTGAACTAATGAGCATTATTTGCACAATGAACGAAGGATCTTGATGCTGCGAATGAAACAAATGCTTAGTTTTCTTTTGTTTCCTATATATTTCAAAGACAAACAGCAAACATGCATTGAAAGTGGATGCATTTTTCTACGATTGATTGAGTATACTGAGAGAAAGTGCTAATGCTGCAAATAGAATTCCAAACTGATCCATCACCATAAAGAATCTAGAGGGGCCATATGAGCAACCAAAGTCTTCATTTCTTCCCTCAATTTGTCCCATTGCATAGACTTCTATGCCGTTGTCACAACTTATAAAATGCATACTCGTCCGGTAATGGAGGGAAAAAACCTAGAACTGTTTTTTTTTTTTTTTTTTATAACTTACATCTTAAAAATCCATTTGGGTTGAAGGCAAAGTGAGCCTAATCTGCTTTTTAGATTGCAAGATTAATATGTATCACCGTGTATTCTCACATCAAATCTTAGCTTGCTTAGACAGCGTCTCGTCATTCTCAATTCTTAATAATGAAACTCATTTAGAAATGTATCTTTTGCTCTTCTTTATTTATTTTCTAGATCTGGATGGTGCCAATGAGCAATATATTTTTGTCTTTATTTTAGTCATTTTGACATAAACAAAATGAGCACTAAGAAAATATTAGTGACCATGTTAGGCTATTGCACCATCCAAATGCTTGTGATTGTCCAAGCATCAACAATTTTCACAAGACAAGGGCCAATTCAACCTCTATTGTCCTCTCAATAAGGAAGTTTGCTCAAACAAATTTTAATCTCTTCAAAGCATTACGTCATGGAAATTACATTCCTCATCAATGACCAAAGGGAAATGTTCTTAGATCATGCATTTAAAGGAAAATACTAGTATCACAAACAAACAGATCCAGCCAAAAGCAATTATTGGGTGAACGAGAGGGGCCGATGAGCATTCAAAGTCTTCACTTTCAACCCTCAATTCATACCATTTCATTGACTTGTTTGCTGTTGTCACAACTTATGAATGGATACAATTGCTTAGAATGGAGGAAATAATATTAAACATTCTTATCGACCACACAAGCCCTTCATCTTTATCCTCCCACGGGAGGAACTTTTGTGAAGGGGACCATCACATGCTGCTGACAACATCCTTTGATTTGCAAATTTTGGACTAACTGTTGGTTGATCTTAAATTCTTCCGTGCAAATACAAATCTATTTGTCAATTTTGGTTAAATAGTCTTATCTTTCCAAAGTATTACAATCATGTAAATTACATTCCTCACCAATGATCAAAGGAAATGTTCTCATATCATGCATTCAAAGTAAAAACAACGTTATATCACAAACAAACAGTCCAACTCACTAGTGCAAGTTATTGGGCATACGAGATGAGTCAAATGAGCATTCAAAGTCTTTTAATTTCGACCACAAATTCATACCATTTCATTGACTTGTTTGCTCTTGTCACAACTTATAAATGGTATACATTTGCTTAGAATAAATGGAATAGTCTCAAACCTTCTTATTAACCACAAAAGCCATTCATCTTATCTTCTTACTAGAGAGACTTTTGTGAAGGGGACCACTGTTGCTTTATGACACCTTTCCGATTTGGTAAATTTTGACTAACCGTTGGTTGACACAAATTCTTCTATGCAATACAAATCTATTTGTCAATCTTCGTTGAATAGTCTTAATCTCTCCAAAGTATTACATCATGGAAATTACATTCCCATCAATGACCAAAGGAAATATTCTCGATCATGCATTCAAATGAAAACAACGCTATTATCACAAACAAATAGGTCCAACTCACTAGAGCGGTTATTGGGCATACGAGGAGGGCTAAATGAGCATTCAAAGTCTTTATTTCGACTCACAATTCATACCGTTTCATTGACTTGTTTGCAGCTGTCATAACTTATGAATGTGATACATTTGCTTAGAATGGATGGAAAAGTCTCAAACCTTCTTATTAACCATAAAAGCTCTTCATCTTATCTTCTCATGGAGAGACTTTTTGTGAAGATGATCATCACATGTTACTTTATAACACCTTATGGTTTGCAAATTTTTGACTAACTGTTGGTGACCCAAATTCTTCCGCAAATACAAACTATTTGTCAATTTTGGCTGAAGAGTCTTAACTTCCAAAGCGTTACATCATGGAAATTACATTCCTCATCAATGATCAAAGAGAAATGTTGTTAGATCATACATTCAAAGTGAAAACAACACTAACATCACAAACAAATAAGTCCAACCCACTAGAGTAGTTATTGAGCATACGAAAGGGGTCAATGAGCATTCAAAGTCTTTAATTTTGACCACAAATTCATACCATTTCATTGACTGTTTGCTGTTGTCACAACTTATGAATGTGATATTTGCTTAGAATGGAGGGAGTAGTCTCAAACTTTCTTATTAACTACAAAAGTCCTTCATCTTATTTTCACGGAGATAATTTTTAAGAAGGGGACCATCACATGTTACTTTATGACACATTCTGGTTTGCAAATTTTTGGACTAATCCGTTAGTTGACTCCAAATTCTTTCGCAAAAACAAATATATTTGTTAATTTTGGTTGAATAGTCTTAATCTCTCCAAAGCATTACATCATGAAAATTACATTCTCACCAATGACCAAAAGGAAATGTACTGGGACCATGCATTCAAAGTGAAAAAACACTCAATATCACGAAACAACAGGTCCAACCCACTATAGCAATTATTGACATACGAGGGGCCAAATGAGCATTCAAAATCTTTAATTTGACCACTAATTCATACCTTATTTCATTAACTTGTTTTGTGTTGTCACAACTTACGAATGATATACATTTGCTTAGAATAAAGGGGGTACTCATCAAACATTCTTATTAACCACAAAAGTCCTCTCATCTTATCTTCTCACGGAGAGATTTTTGTGAAGGGGACCATCACATGTTGCTTTATGACATTTTCTGGTTTGCAAATTTTTGACTAACTTTGGTTGACCTAAAGTCTTCCATGCAAATGCAAACCTATTTGTTTTGGGCACGAGGCTTTTCCTTTTGTGTTCCGGTAAAGTAACCTTATATGGCAATCGCCTAAAGTCATCCTCATGCACCTAAAGATTCATCATGCATTGCCCATATTTTGCATGTTTTATCATTGGCAAAGTCATTGATTCATCGTAGCATGCGATGTGGCATGCCCACTTACTCCCCCTACGCACCAAGCACCCTACTTCCAGCATTACTTTGAACACACTTTAAAAACATATTTGAGATCAAAATAGAATTCTAACCTACCCAATGGCTTTGATCATACATCTAACTAGAATCTCTATATTAACATAAATAGTTATCTTTTAAAGTTTATCAGGTCTTTTATTTTATGCTAGGATTTGATTACAAAGACATAAACTCATTATTTCTGCAGAGCAATTAGTGATCTATTACCAAAATAAGCATAAAAATTAGAGTTGCCAGGATAAGAGATATTATAAAGTGAGTATAAAAATAATTACTACACAAAACTCACTTTTCAAAGTGCCATGTGGTATATGGCTTTGTGTATTTATCTTATTATTTTTTATATATGAATAGTTACTTAGCCAGAAAAAAAGAATAGCCACTTTCTAATTTCCAATTTTCGATGATGAGCATTGTTTAGAGAGGTATGTTTAATATATATGTTTCTGGGCTTAAACTTTTTGAGATCTTGATGGTGCCAACAGTGTAGTTTGTCTCCAATTGCCATCATTTCAATACATAGAACAAGTAGTAATAAAATATTAGGCTGCAATACAAATGTCTAATTGCTCATAGACAGCTGTCATTATTCTTCACTTATTCTCACTCTCAATAAGAAAGATTGATCATAACTCTTAACAATCATAATTTCTTTAAAGGCACTACAGAAAGTAAGTCACATTCCTCATCAATGACCAAAGGAATTGTTCAGATCATAAATTCAAAGTGGAAGCAGCACTAACATCGCAAACACGAAGGTCCAATGCAGAGTGATCATTGGTGGATGAGAGGCCTAAAATTAGCAAGCAAAGCTCGCCAAGTTTGACTCCTCAATTTGTACCATTTCATGGACTTGTTTGCTGCTGTCATGACTTATGAATGGATACTTTTGGTCTCGAATGAGGGAATAACTCAAACCATTTCTTAACGTTCGTCTGAACCAGTTTAGATATTGCTTGAATCCTTTCAAGGTTCTACTTGATTCGCCGAGGATTATGCTCTGGGGCATGGAAGTTGAACAGGCATGAAAAGAGGGAACGACGGAGGCTTGAAGAAGTGGAGAGTTTTTTGTGATTTTGCAATTGAGTAATAATTTCTGAATGTTTGCAAAACAAAAGAAAAGAAGTGGAACGGTACCAGATTCATGACGAAGAAGAAGAACCTTTGCGCTTTGTGGCGTGACGGCATTGTACTAAGCAAGAAAACGAAAGGAAATAATATATTAAAATTAACAAATAAAAACGAAAAATAAAATGCGGTATGAAAATGATTGGAAAGTGTGAGTACTAGCTTGACGGTTACATCTTGGAAATAGTTTTAGCTGAATTTCATTTGATTCAAATTCATCTAGTTTAAGAGTCATTATCTAGACGGTCATTTTGTTGATTTCGTCTTTAGTATTGTCAGTGTAATTCTCTTTATTGAAATTAGACTTTTGTCTTTGATTTTGAAAATTAGCTCACGGTGGTCATGCACGGATCAACACACAAGGAGGTTAAGGCAACAAACGGCTAATATTTTTGTTGCTGAGTTGAAGTGTGTTAAAGAATGGCCCCACCTTTGGCAATGATTTTTATGGACTCGACGAGTAAGATTAAAGACGACGAATTAAAATTCTCCGCTAACTTATTTGTCCATCAAATAAGAAAAGCACCACAAATCCATAATGAGACCTTTGTGGTGGTGGCGGGAGGGGGTGGTGCTGGGGGATTAGCCGATTCCCACCACCACGGAAAATGAAATGATCAGGCGACGGAAATGCCCGTCGCTAAAGTGTAAAATCTTGTTCCAGTCTCCGGCTAGGGGACGGGAAAGGGATAAATGGGACCGCTCCGGGCCATGAGCATGTTTTTTTGTCATATAAATATAATAAGAGCATCTTATCTTATAGTTACCATATCCATTGAAATAGTGCAAGGATTCATGATCTATTATTCACTCTTAAAACATTTAAATTGCGCCAAGAATTCATGTTTTAGAATGAATAACGAGAAAAAATTTGTAAAGGTTTGGAAATAGAGAAATGACCCATCCAGTCATTTTGATGTGTGTATTTCTACACAATGAGTGAAGAATTTTTTGTGTTTGTGAGATCTTGTCTTGAATGGTCCCAGTAACAAGGATATGCATGGTGCAACTTTGTACAGGGGCAATTTTTTCTAAAAGTTAATTTCTTCAATCGAAAATAAAGGAACGTCGTAAATTCAAAAAGAAGTCGAATTGCTTCACCTTTTATGCTTGGTTAAGACAGAACTATGTGTAATTGGATGATAAAATGGGTACCGTATACAATAGCAAACAGTAAAAAAAAATCAATATGATAGTTTGAGACGATCCTAGAAGAGAAATTTCTAGCCAGTCCACACATGCATTAGCTTCCTTGTATGGACGACGGATAATGACTTCCCCACACAGATGGACCGTCTTGAAGATTTGCACAAGCAAGCTCTCTTGAATTTCTCAACTTGCTGCTACCATCAAAGATTTTGAGAAATTACAAACTGCAAATCAACTTCTAAAATCAACTAGTTCACACTGGGGGAGTGCATTAGCTCAAGAGCTAAATAGACTACATAGTTCAGTTGGAATGAATTGCGATAACCGATTGAGCAAGCAAGACCACCTGACCATCTCCTTGTGTTTTATCTAAGGAAGCAAATCATCACCCAGTAGGTTTTTTGTTTCTTGCTAAAATTTGGATAAATAGTTAGCTTAGCAGTGTTGCGGATGTGTGTGTAAATTAATTTGCTACACAGTACAGATTTGACTTCTCACATTATGAATTGCATTAGTCTTTTTGCATTGGATTACTCGTCAAGATTCATCTTGTCTCTAAGCTATAATCCACGAAGTTAACATGTTTTTCGTGGCTAGTCATATCCAATCCAATGAAATCATCATTCGAAGAATCAGAGAAACTACAGTTTTCAAAGTGTAACAACAATTGGGATCACTAAGCTACCGGACGGACTTCTACTCCCAAATCCATAATGGATGGCCTTCGGTTATAACTGGGGTAATGATTAGACGTATCGGTTTTAAGCACTGTACAAATCACATGTCCAATTAGCATGAAGCAAGCTTTTGATAAGAGCTTTCACTGGTAGTCCGATAACCTAGCGCCCAATCTAGATGCATTATTTATTTTAATATATTAGTGTCTGCACACCTTGTATCCCTAATTAGAGAGATTTTTTTTCTTACCCTTAAAAATACTTTCAAATGTTACGTTTCAAAGTTTAGACGAATTAGCTTTATGAGAATACATAACTACTTTGAGCTGTCAAATAAGACAAGTGCAGACCATGATAAACAACAGACCATTCGCTCCCCTGCTTACAACCATCGAATCGTTTAAGGAATCATAAATCCTGCGGGCTTAGAAAAGAAGCGACAACATCTAGGGTTTGCTTAAAACAACGGCAGAATTGTAATTTTAGTCGGAGAGGCTGTCCCCTCACCTAAGGGCATGTCAGACGTTGCAATCTCTTTCATTTTTGCAGTGCTTTTCCTATATCTGGGCAAAAGACAAACCGTCCTTTCCCCACATATGGGACACACAGACTTATATTTTTTACGGAATGAAGGGTGGACAAAAGTGGACTTGTCTATTCTCGAAAAGAAGCTGATGGTCTAAGAACGTCTCGCAATCAACGCCAGGACCAGCGCTACCTTTTTGAAGATTTGAAAGTATCCGTGGGTGAGCAAATTTAATGATCAATTTGTTGCTGTCGCAATTTTACTGCATACTGCATCGTATGAACTTGAAGAGACTTCCTAGCTTTTGAAATGCTGATAAGGTTGCAGTGACGAATTCAGACATCATGGATGAACTGAGGAGTTATGGTGTAAATCAAGTACTTATTAAAGTGATATTGCCCCTATTAGAGAATATTCCATGCACATCTCTATTTATTTATATTGAGAATATAACTTGACTTTGAGCTCATGAAAGAAGTCCAATACAAATAGGTTTTTTATTTTTTATTTTTTGGGTGAAGAGTATTCAAGAATAGTTTCTGATAAGGACAATCAATTGTATGGCTTGTTCATAAATTAAATCTCAAGTGTTCGAAGTCATGAAAGTCTTGTGTTAATATTTAGTGAATTCATTTGTACGATTGAAAAATTATTTGTGAAAAATTGTGAGAGCTAAACACTATATAAATTGTTTGAGGTATTTATGGACTAAGAAATACTAGAAGTATTTTAAAAATTCAAGTGTGCTTGCTGTTGCATCGCTTCATCTATAAGGGAATTCTATGCTACTCTTCCCATATAGCAGGTCTCATCGAACCAATTACGTAAAATCTAGTGTTCGAGTTATATCTTTGTTTTGTTTATTATATCGTTGGATAGCTTATTTTTTGCAACAATTAATATTAGAGCTAGGCTTGACTAAGTTGAAGCCAATTGATGATGATAGAAGAAGGAAAACGGATCATCTTAGTTTTTTTCTCAAGCTATGAAATTAGTTCAACGAGCTTATTTTGTTTGTTTGTTTGCATGTTAAGTACGGGCCTTCAGATCATTTATATCCTTGAGCACCATCATGAAAATTCAAAACCAGATTCTTAACTAACATTTTCTCTTCTGTCACGGTAGGATTCTGATCGCCATAATTCTTCTTCTTTGGTCGGCCAACTTTCACGTCATGTTTCTTGAGAAATTGTGTCCTTCACCGCCATTCGAGACAGACCAGAAACTTTTGATGCAGATGAAGGGTTTTAACTATTGAAAAAGGTTCTACTTACGGTACGGTGGAACATCAAACGAGTATTTCCTCGAACGTTAAAAATCACAGTAGATATTCTGAAAATCTTGTCATGTTTGCATGTGGGACGTTTTATTCGAAACGTAATATATAGCAAATCTCGAAAGGATTCATAGTCACCGTTGATGTTCTAGAGTCATTATTCTCCCTTGTACGCAGTCATACGGACCACAAGCGTACGAAGGGATCACGTGCAGAAAAGCAGTACACACACCACTTGGTTCTCCCATGTCCGTATTCATGAAAACCCCACTCATATGAAGGCAACACATGCATAAGTAATATCCAAGGGCCCGGCAAGATCCTATCACACCGGCCAGTCCCAGATGCTTTCTGCATCGAAGGAGAGTCCGCTCCAACAATCCAACCATGCCTCCGTCGTCTCCGAACGCAGCTCAAAGTCATCATCGATCCGGGGGCTTCTGTTTGGAGGCACGTCGTGGACGCGCGGCTCTCGGGACTCATTCAGCTCCCTATAGGCTTCGACCCCCAAGGAAGAGAAGTTCTTGGAGATGGTCCGAGGGCGAGGCCTTATGACTTCAACTTTTACCAAATCTTGGTGTTTCTTGGTCTCCGGCTTCCCTTGGCAAGTCATCAATTTCCGTTGATGGGTATTCCAATAGTTCTTCACGTCATTCGCAGTTCGACCCGGGAGTCTCCCAGCAATTAGGGACCACCTGCATCAATAATTTCGACTAAATGAAATGTTAAATTATGAGGAAAGATATCGAAAATTATTTTCATACGGTGTTCACTTGAGTGTTATAACTTTTTTTTCGACCACAAAATTGCCATAATTTCTCAAAAACGTTTATTTGAGTATTGAAACTTTCGATTGATCGTTTGCATGCCATAACTTCTTAAAAACATTCACCCAAATACCCAAAATCTAATATGGCATGACACTTGTGATGAATATTTTAAAAAAATTATGACACTCAAGCGATTCCTAAATAAACAAATCAATCCAAAGTAGTGATTTCTTTTTGTTTCCATAAGTGTTCATTCCTGACAAAATAAGGGTTTCATCGTGGGAATGGCCAATTGATGTTGACAGTTAAGGAATGGGAATTTTCATAAGCTCTCTCCAACCTGCGAAGTGTTATAAATGAGTTGCGAACAATTTAGTTTCTTTCTCTTCTAATATATTTGAAGTATGCACCGTTAACACCTTTATGTTAAATTCTATAAATTTCTGTCGATTCACCTATTATTACTTTGAAATGTGGAAAAATGGCCCTTCAGAGCCATAACTAATCAATAAGTTGGTGCCTGATTTTAATATATATCAAATGCAACTATGCTAATGAAGTTGATTAAATGACTAAGATTTAGGGTCTGTTGGGTAAATTAAAAATTTTAAGTGCTGAATTTTAAGTGTTAATAATCTTTAATAATGGAAATGGAATTAATATTTGTTTGATGATAATTAAAAATTGGCATCTGAATATCATGAAGCTCTTGCCAATAGAGAAAAAGGAGGATTGTTGTTAGGGTCATGACCCTTGCCCATTGGCCGGCAACGGAGTCGCAGCCCTCGCTTGGATTTGAGCAAGGGTCGATGCCCTCACTTGTGGCCGACAAGGATACTAAGGCCATGGGTGAGGGCCACGATGCCTCGTCTCAACTAGGTGAGGGTCGCCAAGAAGGATAAGTTGGCAACTGAGCCAGTGTTAGGAAAATAAAGAAAAGAAGAAAAAATAATAAAATATTTTTAAAAAATTGTTCATATTAGTATTAGCTATGTCATGTAAGACGGCCGGTGCTGACTAGGTTATCACATCAATGATTTTCGACCAAAATTTCTTGCAATGACTAAATTGATAAATTGTCGAAAGTTTTATGATTAAATTAACAAAATTGAAAGATTTATGATTGATTTGACAACATGTCAAAGGTTTAGTACTAGATTGGCCTTTTAACTAAATTGACACAAGTATAATAGATTTAAGATTTTTTTTTAATTTTTCCTAAAATGAAATAGCCAAATCCTAACCACAGTTTATACATGCAGTCGTCATTTATTTCGATCAATGCAACCCTTAATCAATTTTTGGAGAAGGAAGAGGGAGAGGCTGTTGTGAATAACGTAGGTAGGCTCAACACCATATAAGTAACTCTATTAAAACAAACAAATGCACTTCACATGTGACCTTTCCTTAGCATGTACTCACCTGTTCCCAAGAAGTTTGTGAAGCCTGATGATCATATCGACCTCATCATCTTGGAATTTCCCTCTCTTAATGTTGGGCTTCAAATAGTTCAACCACCTCAATCTGCAGCTCTTCCTGCACCTATTCAAACCTACAAGCTCAAGAAATACAAACATGAACTTGGCGATCTCTCTCTCTCTGCGTGCATGTGTATACATAGTATAGAGATGCTCTTAGTGCAAATCAATCCGTTGACATGAGTAAAATATCAATATACTTCCCCTTTTTGTCTTATTTTAAAAAATCAATGAAATATCATTGGAGAGCACAAGAATTTTCACTTAAAGAAGTCAAATCTAATCCGGCTTGATACCACTATCTCAAAACCATCGAAAGACACATCCACCCATTTTAATAAAAGAAATTTTTTTCACTCAAGTAAAAGTATCTCAATGATAACACAAAGTATTTGACAAAAATAAAATATGATGACACGAGATAATTTGACACACGCAAATCCAAGTGGATTATACCGATGGGGATGCAACAAGAAAACAAGGATCCCCAATCATCACTATACAAATTTACGCACGCGCGAGTATATGCAAATAAAAAACAAGAATAACCTTCACATACAATGATACAATACCTGCTCTCTGAGGAACTCGATGCCACTCTCCTTCTCCGTACCTCTGGACACAGCTCCTCAAGAGAACATCTTCCTCTTCCGTCCACGAACCTTTCCTCAATCCGAACGACGATCCTTTCTGCATCTCTCTTCCCTCTCTCTCTCTCTCTCTCTCTCTCTCTATTTCTCTCTCTCTCAGGCTTTTCGTGAACAGTTTGCGGATTACGTTTTGAAGCACACTCGAAGTCCTACGTTGTCATCGGTGCTTTTAGGAGCCACGTGCCCCTTCATTTTCCACATAAAGAAAAACGCAGATCTACATCAGTTGTCAAATTTTGATAAGAGGGAAATTTTGTTTTTGATTTGATCATCGGGGGGACATCAGTTGTCAAATACAGTGGAAGATTGCAACTACTCTAATTGTCACTTATTACTATACGCAACGGTACAAATGGATCTCCCACATTCAATATGATTCTTTCCGCGTGGCTGCGACCTTTCAGTCTGCAGGATCGAATCTTGGAATGAGGATCTTTTCATAAAGCTAGAAAAAAAAGGGACTTCGAACGATTTAGAAAAATCATATTTCTTTTGCAATGAAAAGAAAGATAGTGAGCATGGTACTTACTGGTCCAGCGTCCAGGCATTGTCGCGGACCATCATTTGTATGAATTGTTTCGTAACATCCATTCTTTTAACTAACAGTCTCATTAACCAACACTAAATATCAAGATTCGCTGTTTTCCGCGCGCTATATATATATAATGGGTAAAATACGCACGAGACCAAGTGGCCTATTACGCTCACGCACGACTTGCTTTGATGTCACTTTGGCAAACCTCTTTTGCTTCTATATGAGGGCCATTGCTTTTGGCCAAAGTGTCTTATTAGTGTCCTTCCTCTTGTAAAAGCATCTTGCATAATAACGCAGTCCTTTATGCCTAGTGGTCCTAAGTATGCTTGTATTATTCTAATAATGTGGTTATACCGTTACAATATTACCCTTGGCTTCGTCTATATAAAGGTTACTTCTGTAAGAAGTCAGAACAAGATTAGTGTTTTGAAAATCTCTTTTATATGCAATTCCTTAATGGCCTTCTCAATGCTTTCTCTTCTTCCTCGAACTCTAATGTTAGTAAGAAGCTTAGGTTTGTACTGTTAGTTCAATATGATAAGTCGGTTCCACAAATATAACCTTCATTCACCACTCTATGGATCTAGTGAATTAGAAAGTTTTCGAAACTTGAGAGCCTTATAAAATAGATTAATCATTTATGAAGATTAAGAGGTAGTTCCATTGAAAGGCTGAGAGAAGGGCCATGTGTTGTGAGATAGCATAAGCATCTCGGGAATCATTAGCTTATGCTGTAGCCCCATCATGGTATCAAAGACAGCTTCGTTTAGATTGGACTAAGATTATAACTCTGTGAATTAAAATGTGTCTATACTAAGAGAAAGATCCATTTCATCATGACCAAATCTATGGAAAATACCACCCCTATATGTGTTAATGCCCTTGTTATTTCGACTCTCCAATTCCATTATTGAAATCGAATTCCTCTAAGATTGATTATTTTTTTTTATGAGGTTTTCTACCTCAATGAAGATGAGAAGATTACCACTTCTCAACTTTCTCTTGAAATCCTTATTCCCCTTTGACAAGCCTACTTCCTTCTCTCCCATCAAATCCATCAAAAAAATGATCCATCACATTCCAAAGGAAGTTAAAAATTCAGCGAACCAATACCCTTTTTTCTTTACATTATCAAAACCAATACCTCATTTCAATCTGTTAAATTATGTCTCAAATTTAAGTTTGTCAAATAAACATGGCCCATAACATGCAAATAAATGAGGTCCAAGTTGGACTTTTGTGAAATCTTAGAGTTGGTTATTTTTTCCTGCCAACGTTAATTCTATCTGCTTTCGTAGAAGAAAGAAGTATAAGGGTTCTAACATTAATTTATTTAACCGTGACAAACTGCTCATGGGTTTCATTTAAGTTTGGGCGTAGAAGAGAGACTTGTTCTTCAGTCACAGATCATGTGAGAGATATGTTTCTATTGAAAATAAATGAGATGGTATACTTTTTACGAGGTGGCAACGGAGAGGACAACTCCCGTCAGACGCCGTAGACATTTAGACCATGACATTTATTGAAGAGGGTCCACCGGCAATGATGGAGAGACCTTGCTTTTAAAGGAGTATGGCTCTCAGAAGACACGATGAGGAAAGACATTAACGATAAAAGGAAAAGTCCAAATCATTATTTTATTGGAGTGGTCTCTTGGTCTTTTTGTTATCTTCTGCTTTCTTCTATTTATCCAACCAGAATGGACTCCCCTATTTGGCGGATCGGGAGATTTGTGCAGAAAACACTGTGGGCATAAGGTGTGATTTTTAAATTAAAAAAAAAATACTCGAGTGTATGAGAGATTATTATAATGTCATTATTTGATTAATTAGTAAATTATATATAGTTGGCTCTCTCTAGGATTGAATCATATAAATCTCTTGTATCTTTTATTATTTTTGATTAATTAGTGAATTAATCGGGAGATTTGTACTAAAACACCATGGACATAAGGTGTAATTTTAAAATTTAGAAAAATACTTGAGCGTATGAAAGATTATTATTATTTTTTTTTGGTATATGATGAGAGATAAATTGACTTTTAAACCAAGAAGCTATACAGCTATACATCAAGGGTTCTCGGCACCAAAAGTGTATGAGAGATTGTTATCGTGTAATTCTTTGATTAATTGGTGAATTATTTGCAGTTTACTCTCTTTATAGACATAGATATCGATACTCGGATTGAATCATATAAATCTCTCATATATTTTATTATTCCTCCTTTAAAATCTCTCTTGGTTTTTGTCGCTCATGATATTAAGATTCTGGCAGCTTCCACGTTAAAATATTTCAACAATTGGAATTCGAGTTGAGGTTTTGTAATTATGTTTGGAGGGAAAGTAGAAATTGAGAAATCTAACAAAAGGAATAACTTTGGGTTATGGAGCACTAATATACGTGTGCTATTAACAACCTAAGGTTTAGCCAAGGCGTTGGATGGGAATGATTAAGTTGCCGAAAGCAATGAAACATACCAATCAAAATGAGCAAATGGAGAGGGCGAAGAGTATAATCTTGTTGAACCTATAGGATGAGGTGTTAATAGAGGTGGCTAAAGAGAAGCATGCTACATATTTATAGGTAAAACTTCAAGCCCTCTATGTAACAAAGGGTTTGAAAAATCGCCAATATTTGTTGAAGATGATTGTTCAGATCCGATATGTTGAGGATACATCTATCAGAGTCCACTTAAATGAATTTAACAAACTGATGATAGATTTGAAGAATGTTAGTGGGATCCTAACCGATGAAAATAAGGCATAACATTGTTAGCGTGTCCACCAAAGTTATGAGAGCATTTTACCAACTCACTATTATAAGGGCATACTACGATTACCATAAAAGAAGTAAATTTTGTGTTCTCTAAAGAGTGATAGAGAGAGTTGTGTGACGACAATCTAGAGTACAATGTAACGCGAGAGCCGATGATTTGAGGTAAAGATACATATTGGAGGCCTAGTGTTGACACCTGATTTTTAGCCAACATATCATTAAAACATAAAAAAAAAAAAAATTGAGATTTAGGTTTCTGATCGCGATGAAACCCTATCTCAACCAAAAAAATGTTGTTTTTCATTTCTTTATTTTGCATTGTTATTTTTAAGCAGTTTTTAGTTCATTTTCAAGAAAAAAACTGAAAAGTTAGACGGTTGACTTTCGAGTTGACTTTTTGGTCAATCCTTTGACCAAAAGTCAACCCTTGGTCAAAAATTGACTTTTTGTCCAAAAAAAATTCACTTAGCTTTAATTTCACTTTTTTTCAAATCAATTTCTTGAAAATTCAAATATTTGATCAAAAAATCTGTTGTAAAATATTGCGTTGCGAATATATAATAGAAAATAGATTGAGAAGAGAAAGCAAGTGAATACCAGAAATAGTAGAGAAAGCAAGAGGAGAGAGTATTATTTCTAGTATCTCACTGTTGTGTTTCTGTTGTTCTATTGTACATCAAAACTAAACTCCTATTTATAGGAGAACAAGAATGTACTTATCATTAATATCAATGTATCGAATGATACATGTACTAGATATGAGAGATGAATGTTCATTGTATAGGGAGATATACTTAGAAAGTATGATACAAATGTACCATAATAAGTACATTAGATAAAATGAATATAATGAATATTCATTAATGTATCTCATTCATTCATGTGTTTTATAATACTCCCCATTGAATATTCATTGTATCCATTACAAATTGTGCATCGAATGATACTGTCTCATTAAAAACCTTAAGTCGGAAAAACCCAGTGGGACAAAAATCGGACAAAAGGGAAAAAGAATGCAGAGCACAAATGTTATGATCTCTCCCTTTTATGGATGCATTAATTGCTTCGTAAAAAACTTTACGCCGGAAAAACCCTGTGGGAAAAAACCGGACAGAAAGAAAAAAGAGTGCAATGCATATATAGTCGTTGCTGAGGCTAATCAATCTTGTATCTTGTGAACTCGCCGCATATCAATGCTACAATACATAGTTCTCAAAAGTTGACGTTGGCAATGATTTGGTAAAAAGATCTGTAAGATTATTTATGGATCGAATCTGTTTAACATCAATTTGTCGATTTTTTTGGAGTTCATGAGTATAGAAAAATTTCGACGAGATATGCTTGGTCTTATTACCTTTGATATATCCTCCCCTAACTTGTGCAACACAAGCAGCATTATCTTCATAAATTATAGTGGGAGAATTTGTAACTGGTATTAAAGAACAAGAATTATGAATATGCGTTCTAACGGATTTTAACCAAACACACTCTCTTCCAGCTTCATATAAAGCAATAATCTCAGAGTGGTTAGAAGATGTAACTATTAGCGATTGCTTCGTAGAACACCAATAAATAGCGGTGCTGTTATAACAAAATAAATACCCGGTTTAAGAGCGAGCATTATGTGGATCAGATCTATATCCAGCATCAACATATCCAACTAAACCAGAGTTAATGGAATCCTTGGAATAATATAATCTCAAATCTATGGTTCATCGGAGATAATAGAAAATATGTTTAACTCCATTCCAATGTCTTCGAGTTGGCTCAGAACTAAAACGTGCCAATAAATTTACCGCAAAAGCGATATCTGGTCTCGTACATTGTGCCAAGTACATCAAAGCCCCAATTGCATTGAGATATGGTACTTCAGACCAAGTATCTCTTCATCGATTCTCTAGGACGAAATGGGTCCTTTTGGGGATCTAGAGACCTTACAACCATAGGGGTGCTCAATGGGTGAGATTTGTCCATGTTGAAACGTTTAAGCAATCTTTCAACGTGTGCTGATTGATGGACGATTATTCCATTTGCTTTATGCTCAAGCTTTAGACTAACACAAAGTTTGTTTTTACCCAAATCTTTAACTTCAAACTCCCTTTTCAAATATTCAGCAGTTTCAGCTAACTCTTATGGAGTTCCAATTAAATTTATATCGTCGGCATAAACTGCTATAATAGCAAATCTGATTTTTGATTTCTTAATAAACACGCATGGGCAGATAGGATCATTCTTATACGTTTCCTTAATTAGGTACTCATTTAGGCGTTGATATCACATACGACCGGATTGCTTTAACCCGTATAAGGATCTTTGCAATTTTATTGAGAATAAATTGCGGAGAGTGCATGCTTCAAGTATTTTGAATCCCTCAAGAATTTTCATATAAATATCAGAGTCTAATGAGCCATATAGATATGCCGTCACAACGTCCATAAGACGTATTTCCAATCTTTCAAAGATTGCTAGGCTAATGAGAAAACGAAATGTAATCATACCCATCACAGGTGAATATGTCTCATTATAATCAATCACAGGTCTCTAGGAGAATCCTTGGGCAACGAGTCGGGTTCTATACCTGATAATCTCGTTTTTTTCATTTCGTATTCGGATAAATACCCATTTATATCCAACGGGCTTTACATTATTGGGGATACGAGTTACATGTCCAAAAACCTTTTGTTTAGTTAGGGAAGCTAATTCAGCTTTAATTGCTTCCTCCCACTTAGGCCAATCTTGCCTTTGTTGACATTCAATAATAGATTGCGGCTCACAATCATCATCCATAATTGTATGAGCAACTGAGAATGCAAAAGCATCATCAATGATGATTTCATTTCGATCCTAAATTTCATTACAATATGTAATGGAATTCTCGGTATTCTCGGGGTTAGTGTTTCTTTCATGGGTTTGTGCCTCTTTAGGGGCAATAAACTCTTTGGGAGCAAGCACAACACCAGGCTCTTCTGGAGCGAATCCCTGATTCTTTCTCCTTCGTTTTCGAGGAGCAGTATCTTTTGATCCTATCTATCTACCACACTTCAAGTGTGGGGGATTTTGATCAATTTTAGCTTGTCCTTCGGGAATAGCTATCCTAGCTGGAGCATTTGCTGCTGGAATATGAGACTTCGTTACCTTAGTAGCATCATTAAATGCGTTAGGAAGTCTATTGGCCATAGCCTGTAAATGGATTATGCGCTGCACCTCGTTTTCACATTCAAGAGTCCTTGGGTTTAATTGAGATAAAATTTTCTTATTCTAGGAGAAAACCTTAATTGGTTTTTGTTTTGCAGTCATGGAAATTGTAGGTATCCCAATTGATGGAAACCTAGTCTCATCGAAATGACAATCTGCAAATCTGGCAGTATAAAGATCACCAGTAGTTGGTTCCAAGAACCTAATAATAGACGGTGAATTAAACCCAACAGAAATGCCCAAACGGTGTTGGGGACCCATTTTCGTCCTTTTTGGCGGTGCTACAAGCACTTGTATTGCACAACCAAAGATGCGTAGATGTGAAATATTTGGTTCATAACCAATAACCATTTGAAGGGGAGATTGTAAAAGACTAGCAGTGGGGTGTAATCTTATTAGAGCTGCCACATGCAAAACTACATGACCCCATGTCGTATCGTTGAGATTCGTTCTCAATAATAGAGTGCGGGCAATGATTTAGATACGTTTAATCAAGGATTCTGCTAATCCATTTTGAGTATGAACATATGCAACCGGGTGCTCAACCTCGATTCCGAGTGAAGCACAATAAGTATCAAAACTCTTTGATATAAATTCATCAGCATTATCTATTCTTATGCTCTTAATTGGATAATCAGGGAATTGTGCCTGGAGCTTTATAATCTGCGCAAGTAAACATGCAAATGCGACATTGCGCGTAGATAATAGGCAAACATGTGACCATCTACAGGATGCGTCCACTAATAGCATAAAATATCGAAATGGTCCACTTGTTGGTTGTATTGGTCCACAAATATCATCCTGAATTCTTTGCAAGAATAAAAGAGATTCAAAATTAACTTTTGTTATAGAAGGTTTGACAATGAGCTTTCCTTGTGAGCAAGCCTCACAATTATAATCTTTAGACAATAATACATTTATATCCTTTAAAGGGTGCCATTTTGTATTTTGAATTATCCTACGCATCATTGAAGCGCCATGATGACCAAGGCGATCATGCAACAGTCCAAACTGATCAGGGCTTACCAATGTCCAGGATGTGGTGGCGTAGGTTTTAACAGCCTTAATCATGACATAATACAAACCCATAGAAGAAGCTTCTAGCTTCTCATGGATGGTCTTCAGGCCCATCTTATAAGAGGAAATGCCAATATATTCATTATCTTGTTCATAAATAATCTCAACATGGTACCCATTATGGCATACATTTTTGAAACTGAGCAGATTCCTTTTTGATCTAATGCTCATAAACGCATTCTCAATATGCATGATTGTGTCATTTTGCAAAATAATTGTGGCATTTCCAAAACCATCAATAATCGGAACATGACCTGATATTGTATGGATTTGTGCCTTACGCAATGTCATACTCGAGAAAAAGTGTCTATTACGAAATATAGTATGTGTTGTTGCACTATCAAGCAAATAAATATCTTCCTTTTTCTCGGTATTTTCTATTTGCATTTATATTGACAACTTCAGGTGTCAAGTATCATAAAAGTTGCATATTAGTTATATAGTCGAATAAAATTTCAAAAATAAATATTATATAAGGTTCATAAGTATTTCATAAAGAACAATAAAAAGTAATACATTTAAAGTGAAAACAACATAAAATTCGAAGTTCAAATTATCTTCTACCAATCTGATGCCTCATCAAAGTAATCAGAGGCCCTCAAAGAAATCAGAGACATCCAAGGATGCATTTGCTACTTCAGGAGCAAGAGAAGTCTCACCAACGGAGATATTGTTGGCTTCAACAATGGTTATGGCAGTATGATTGATTTCAATGGCATGAGATTCACCACGATTGCTCATATTATTTAAAGATGCCTGGTATAGATCAACAAAATGTTTTGGCATACGACATGTACATGACTAGTGCCCAGCCATGTCATATTATTTAAAGATCACCTTCTTTGGCTTCTTTTCTTTGCCATGATTCAGGCTAAAGTTTGATTTCCTAGGGCGGTTAAATTTCTTGCCATCCCTTCTAGGATTATGTTCTTGCCTGTGCTTATAGCCCTTAAAATGGCCAGTATTTCTCTCAAAATTAGCATGTGCTTTAAGCAATGCTTTTGAGCTAGCAAGTCTAAGATCATGATTTTTGAGCAGTAATTCATTGGTTTGCTCGGCAGTTAGAAGCACATACATTAATTTAGAATATGTGGCAAACTGACGTTGCCAGTATAGCTGTTGCAATACAATATTCGAAGCATGAAAGGTGGAGAAAGTTTTCTCAAGCAATTCCGCATCAACGAGTTTGATACCGCATAACTCAAGCCGAGAAACAATATCAAATAAAGCGGAATTATAATCAGACACTGATTTAAAATCTTGTAGTATGAGATTTTGCCAGTCATATTGTGCTTGAGGGAGGATAACAGTCTTGGTATGATCATACCTATCCTTCAATCTCCTCCACAAGATATGGGGGTCTCGAACGGATAAATATTGAGTTTGCAAGCTCTCATGCAAATGACGACAAATAAAAATTAGCGCATTTGCTTTATCATTTTCATTTGAGGTTCCATCCTCTATAATTGTAATAGTGAGACCTTGCTCTTGGAGGTGCATTTCCATGTTAAGACACCATGATAGATAATTCTTTCCACTCACTTCCAGGATGTGGAATTTGGGTTTTTTAATATTTGTCATAATCCTTGCAAAAATAAATCCTTATTTAATTAAAAGGATTTTCAAATATTTACCGCTACTTTAGGAGCAGAATGATACTTTTAGATTTGAAATTTGGTTTCAGGCCAAGAAAAATAAAAATGAAGAATTGATAGAAGAAGATGAAGTATAAGTTGATTAATAAAAAGAATACCCACCTTGCAAAAATTACTTACTCAATCGGTAGATCTTTGTGCTAATAATGTGTTGTAAAATATTGCGTTGCGAATATATAATAGATAAAAGATTGAGAAGCAAAAGCAAGTGAACACCAAAAATAGTAAAGAAAGCTATAGGAGAGAGTATTATTTCTACTATCTCA
Source organism: Eucalyptus grandis (assembly GCF_016545825.1). NCBI lineage: Eukaryota > Viridiplantae > Streptophyta > Magnoliopsida > Myrtales > Myrtaceae > Eucalyptus > Eucalyptus grandis. Next base: position 19,354,644 of record NC_052621.1, read on the forward strand.
CTATTGTGTTTCTTTTGTTCTATTGTACATCAAAACTAAACTCCTATTTATAGGAGAACAAGAATGTATTTATCATTAATATCAATGTATCGAATGATATATGTATTGGATATGGGAGATTAACGTTCATTATATAGGGAGATGTACTTAGAAAGTATGATACAAATGTACCATAATAAGTACATTAGATAAGATGAATATAATGAATATTCATTAATGTATCTCATTCATTCATGTATTTCATAACAAAATCAATATTTTAGGAAAAGTCAACTAAATGGTTGACTTTTGATCAAATCTTTGACCAAAAAAATAAAAAATAAATAAAAAGTGCACAAATACATTTCTTTTAATGTGAATTTGACTTTTGTGTCAAAAATTTCACAAAATTCGATTAAGAACCTTAATTTCTGGATTTTTTAGTTTTGGGTTCTAAATCGACCAAAAATAAAATTACTTTTATTCTAGTCATATTTATGTGTAATTCCTTCTTTGACATTTGGTTAAGGGACTATCTGAAATCTATTTAAGCATTTAATTTCGCGATTTACCGAGTCAAAATATGAATTGCCATTTTGAGCCCTAATTAGGGGACTAAAATCGATTCTTCATAACTTGCGAATGAACGATTGTTTCTAACTTATTTTCTTAAGATAAGTCCAAATTTGAGATTGATTTTGTGAAATTCACACACTAACTCATCAATTTGAAGAATTTTATCCTCCAAAGCATTAGAAAGTCAAGCAATTAAGCTTCAATTGACAAAATTCAAATAGACCCATTCATGGCTATGGTTTAATTTCATAAATCTAAATCCAATTTTAATATTAGGCTTAGATCCATATTTGACCTAAGCTCGAGCACTTCAATTCAAGGTCAATTTGAATGTGGTGAGTGATCTTACCTATGGATAGCTCATTAGATAGGGCAATTGTGACATTAATTGAGTTTAATTTTAGTTAATTTGTAATTTTGCCCATTGTATTGCAAATTTTACCATTTTAAAGCACCCATGGTTTTAACTCATTTTTTTCCATGATAATCATTCAATTAGGTCAATAAAAGACCCTTAGATCACGTTCATAAGGTTTGATTAGCTTAATTGTATCTTAATTGGTCAATTTCTTCATAAAAAAGATCAAATTCCTTTTCAATTAGGTCCTTTAGGGGTCAAATTGCATAAATTTTTTACCCATAGGGGTCCCAAGTGGAGAAAACAGCAGGAATCGGACCAAACCGGTCAAGAACCAGTCAAAATCCGGTTGAACTAGACCGAACCGGTCCAGCCGGTTTGATCAACCGTCGGCGGGATTGGCCGGTTCAAGCCCTTTTCGGCCGGTTCTTGGCCTCCGGTCACTGGTCCAGAACCCCCTCACTCCCAATTTTACTTCTACAACTTCAATTTCCCAAAATTTTACAAATTGGTCATCAAATTTCGTCAAATTGCAAATGAACCCCTAATTAGACATTTTGACGCAATTCCCGATTTTGGCTTGGTTTTTTGCAAATCAAACTCACTAGATTAATTACCCGACACCTTGAGATCATAATGGAGCCTTCGAAATAGATTTTTGACCATTGGATCATGATTTTGGTCATTGGGTCGAACCAACTGCCAAAATTGCTTAATGTGGGAGTATATAAGTGAAATCTCTTCTATGTTCAAAAAAGGGGTTTCATTTGCACAAATTTTCTCTCTCTCCTCAACCTCTCTCTCTCTCTCTCTCTCTCTCTCTCTCTCTCTCTCTCTCTCATTTCTCCCTCCAAAATGTTGCACAAGCAGATCAAAATTTCTCTCTCTAGATTTGGTTCGCTTTTTGGACCGATTTCGTTATAAGTTCAAATTGGTGGTCACCGGAGCTCCCAAGCCTTCAAGCTGCTGGTGATCTGCTCTAGCAAGAGATTTTGACATTGCTGTGGAAAGAGGAGAGCGGATTGGTGGCTGGATCTTCACCGGCGGCCCAATCTTCGCCGGCAAGTCAAGACCGGTTCGTTTTGGACCGGTTCTTTCTTTTTTCCTTAAGCCGGAGGTTCGATTGGTCCCAATCCAAGCCGTGGTGACCTGATCTAGGTTCTTGGAGTCTTGATCATGATTTGGCAATTTGATCCGACTAATCGCGATAGAAACTGATGAAAATCATGACAAACATAACGATTCGAAACTTGAATCCGATGAAGCGAGATCGAGTTAGTCGATCGGGATTAGGATTCAAGATTAGGAGCTTTTACATGCTTAATATTGATGAGTATGAATGCCGCAATGAGTTGTTGATGATTTGAATGATGATTGTGATTTTAAGCGTAATCTATGATTTTCGTAGGCTTATAAATAGGTTACTGTTTTGGCCAAAACGAGGTTCGAAACGACCTCATTTCAACTCGAGAACTCTTAGGAGTAGATAATAGACATCCCAAGCTTCGAAATGATAGGTTGCACGCCCAAAACGACCATCGTTTGGCCCTCCAAAAACACCATGATTCTGCAGTAGTTTAGGTTTTTTATTATTTTATTTTTTTCGGTTTTGATTCGGTTCCGCCTTTTGATTTTGTTATTTTTGTGCCGAATTTCATGATCATTTTTTGACAAAATTTTCTGCATGAGTTTTGTTCCAAATCATGTTGTGCATCTTCTGTATTTTTTTTTTTTCATGATTTTTGGATGTGTTCAACTAAGTCAGATCTACTTAGATCTAGACTTAGGTTAATCTATTCCATATGAATATTTGATTTTGCTATTTTTGTGCTGATTTTTGTGTTGATTTCTGGAACAGCTTTCCTTCATGAAAGTTGCTCGTACAGGTCTTTTGTATGTTCTGTATGTTTTTTCAAAATTTTTAGATATGATTAGCTAGGTCAAAATTTCTTAGATCTGGACATAGGTCAGTCTGTCCTGCATAAGTCCAAGATTTGTTTTGATGAAATTGAGTCCATAATTGCACTTATTTGGTCTCAAATCCTTCATGAGAGTTGAAATACATGATTTTTTTTGTTCAATTGATGCATTATTTGCAAGGTTTTTACATTGGCAATGTCAATCAATTGCATATATTAGAGTAAAAGGTATTGTAGCAACATGTGCTGGACATTTAGTTTGTCTATTTTGCCATTTTTACCACGACTCATATGATTTTAATTGAGCTTTGATCTCTTAACGAAAAATCTTCGTCATCGTATGTTCTATATGTGAAATTTTTGGTAGGATTTATAAATATCTTGAGGATGGCTGAAATCATGCTTGTTCTATAAACTTAATGTTTTTGAAATGAAATCTTGTCATATGTGCATATTTCCATGCTTATTTAAGTCATCTAAGGATCAAATCTTACAATCATGCCTTCTTGATAATTGAACCGCATGTTGCAAGGTTTACATACATGTTTAGGTCATGTTCTTTGAGTATCATCTTGCACATTAAATTGTCTCACAAAAAGTGTTCATCACACTTAGAATTCCCAAGCATATCATTAGGAATCATGAATCATCTCATAATGCCATTTGAATTGTGTGACATTTCCGACTTAAGATAAGATGACTGGCCAAACTTTTCATTGCATCCAATCTTAAGTCTCATGTGATTTCTTCATGCCATTTAGGCATTCTTTGAGTGATTTTAAGGTTTTCTAATTAATGCTTATGTTTTGTTTTCTTAACTACTAATGCGCACACTTTTAGAGATCTCGATTTTAGGATACCAAATTGACCCAGTTTGGACTCGAGCTCTTCTAGGAAGATTGAGGACACACTTAGAAGTTTTTAATGCCGTTGATTTCATGCCAATCACTTATCGTTTGGACTATTTTCCATTTTTTTTCAAAGACGGATCACAATCTAGACAAGGGATCAAATTCAGATCCCTGTTTTAACCTCTGTTTGGATAAATCTTTGATATTTTTTTTTTCCATTTTTTCTATTTGAAATTTGGACTTGGCCTCTTAATGAAACTTGCTTGTCATCATGTTGGTTACGTTGTGTATAAATTTGATGGTTTTTAGACATGTTTTGATAGGACAAATTCTCGTGACATTAGCTGAATGTCCGGTTGTTTTGACAAATTTTTGATGTGTTGTTGCTTGTTATTTGATTTTTGTAAAATCATGTGTATATTGTTTGAGAAAAATTTTATCACGAAAGTTGTTCATCATCATGTCATGTATGTTAGGGATGTTTTTTCATTGCCAAATTATCATTAGGTATTGCCTAATTTTGTTGTCCTTATACGTTTGTTCTGGAATTTCCTGATATAAATATGATTGTGTTTGTTTAGCTACACCTTTTAGGTTAGTTTGTGCATGAAATTAGGACATGCCATCTTCATGAAAATTGTTCTAAATGCTTTGATCTTTGTTGTTAAACAACTAGCATTTTCAAATTACATCTCTCAAAAAGTGTTTTGGTACATGTGATGTTTCTCAAAAATGATTCCTAAAAAGATTATTCTCCAAAGGTCGATTTGGCTTAAGGAAAAATCATGGTTTGAACCATATTCAAAATGCCTGCAACGCTTGTGAGTTCTAACGCGAGCCATGGGCTAACCTTGGCAATTGAATGTGTTCCATAGCCTAGAATTCCTTAATCCTAAATATTTTCAGACATTTTTAAAATCCTAATTTGACATCATGAAAGTCAAGATTTGAATTGTATTCAAAATGCCTGGGATGCTTGTGAGTTCTAATGCGAGCCTCGGGCTAGTCTTGGCAATTGAATGCCTTTCATAGCTGAGATATCACATTGTCTTAAAACTTTTCATGAATGATTTTGAGATATGTTTTTGAAATATCACATGTACCCTTCATACATATAATCCCATCATGCATTAAAAATTGCTTGTGTTTGTGATTGGTGCATGCCCTTAGTAATAAGTGACCCGCCGACAATTCACTTTTTTGCTTGATTGGTTGAGAAACAAGGTTCAAAAGATCTGCATGCATGTTTAAATTTTTTGCAATGCATGTGATTTTTAAATGAATGGTAGGGTCGATACATGATATCGAAGGAAAACCCTGTGATCATATAGATCGCTTGATTAGGAGACTTAGTAGCGTTATTGGCCATGCGAGAATACAATTGGTCAATAATTGCTATAAGTCACAAAAAAAAATGGATTGGGTAGGTGTTTCAGTGGTACCATTGCATGAAACACAAAGGCCGACCCATAGGCCCCACAATTTGACTTTTATATTGCACTTCCTTTAAATGATTGATCTTGACATGATGTCTTGTTTTTTTGATTGTTTTGATGTGTATGCTTGTTTCTTTCCATTGTATGCACCTAGTTATAAGTTTCTTAGATTAGGTTTAGATTAGGACCTTGAAGATGGAGAAAGCGCAAAGACAGTGGATGTCGATGTCCATTTGGATCATTATCATGTATTATTCATTTTCTCGACATCTTTTTTCTATTGTGTTTCTCTTTTATATTTTCTAGGATTGCATGGTAGATTTACTCATTTCCTGGATTGTTTACTTATTGTCTTGTAATTTCAATTCCATTGATTGCTTTCTTTTCCTATTTTTCTAGAAATAGAATATAATGAAAATGACTAACCACACATGATCACTTAGTTTAGGACAAATGATTATGAAAATGTAAAAAGAAACGCATGGACATGTTAGGAAAACACAACATACTGTTTAGGTACCGAAAGGGCGTTAATAGAAATATTAGTGTAACCAAAATCCCCGAACCTAGATATTTGGTTGCGTAGAAACCGAGGGAACACTCTCGACCCTCGATTGGGTTTTCTAGCCGACCCCGAAATGAGGCTAGGGGCGACTCCCGTTTTATTTTTAGGTTGTTCTAAACAACTATACCATATAAATAAATTGTCGCGCAGGGTATGAGTTTCAATGAAACTCACCATGGTTTAGCATACTTGGTATGGGAGTAACTCAAAGGATGAAGTGATGTCATCTTTATGGGCGAGGCGTACTGTCCAGAGGGCTATCATGGTAAAGGTATCCTTAAATCCGATATCCACACTCAACCCTTTCTTCTAAGGTGTGCCACTCGTATGGGTATGGATCGCGACATTCCGCTGTCACGCGGGGTACGAACTTGGGAGAGCTCGCGATCTCATAGAGGGAACTCACATGAGGCTTGATTCAAAAGGTGAGGTGATGTCGTCTTTTGAAACGCGAGCCGTGAGGGAACTCTCGTGATCAAGTACCCCTAAACCCAACCTTTCCCCTTTTTCTCTCCTCGTGATGATGAGGGACTCGAGGGCGGTGAGATCGGGTTGCGACACCTAGCAATAGAAGTAAAGGCATATCAAAGTCGCAACACAGAAAGTCCAAGGGTCGCGTGAAGTATTTCGAGTATTATAAGGATTATTCAAAGTTAAGAAATAAAGGCGGAGAGCGAGATTCTTCAAGCAGTGCGACAAATGTAGCCGAGGAGAGCATCAACGATGTCGAGGTTGTCCTTTGTGATTGGTTCATCAGGAGTTGAGCAAGTGCTAGATTCCACGTGTTCCTATCACATGACTCCTCATAGGAACTAGCTCCCTACTTATAATACTACAAACGGTGATAAGAGTTCTTATGGGGACCAACACAGCTTGCTAGGTTGTCTAAAATTTGAATTCAAATTTATGAGCGTAGAGTGCACATTGATAGATGTGAGGCATGTATCGAAACTCAAGAAGATGAGTAGGTACTAGATTATGTGAGTTCCTATCGCATGACTCCTCATAGGAACTAACTTACTACTTACAATACTACAAATGGTAGTTGAGTTCTTATGGGGAACAACATAGCTTGTTCGTTTATGGGAATGGTGATAGTCTGAATTCGGATGTACAATGGCGTAGAGCGTACTTTGATAGATGTGAGGCGTGTAATGGAGCTCAAGAAAAACCTTATTTCTCTACGGATACTCGATGACATTGGTGCAAGTACACCACTGAGGGTGGAGTGTTAAAGAATTCTTGAGGTACCATAACAATGATGAATGGAAAAAAAAGAAGGTGATTTTCTTTCATTTACTGGAAAAAAAATCATGATGGGTTCTAGTGAAGTTTCATCAAGTGAGTCGAACAAAGTTGACTCAATTATAGCATATGTGGTTGGGGCACATGAATGAGACAGATGTGACAATACTGAGTGAGAAGGGGGTTGCCGAAAGGTTATAAGACAAGGAAGCTAGACCTATGAGAGCTGTACATCTTTGAGAAGTAACATAGGATAAAATTTAGTACAACTAATCAATCAACTAAGCAACCAATTCAAACATCTAGGGTCGTCTCTACCATTTTATTTTAAAGGAGGTGCCCAATATATGTTGACATTCATTGACATTTTTTTCAAAAAAGGTGTGGGTATACTTCCTAAAGCACAAATTTGAGATTCTCAATCAGTTTAAGAAATTTAAAAAATTGATTAAAAAGCAATAAGGTAGATAGATCAAGTACCTAAGCAATGGCATGGATTTCTATGGTAATGATTTTACCAAATTTTGTTAGAAAGGAGATTGTGAGACACTGCACTATTCTTGAGACATCACAGTAGAATGGCATTGTCGAACGTAAGAGCAAAACTCTACTTGAGTACACTTGGTGCATCGCATGCAAGATAGACAAGTAATTTTGGGACAAAGTGATAAACATGATCTATTACCTAGGTAATCAATCTCTATCATCTACTATTGAGTCAGAGACTCCTAAGGAAGCATGGTTGAAGAAACCTATTAATTGAATTACAAGTATTCAAATTTCCTGCGTATGCCCATACAAGTGCTTGAGCAGAGGTTGAAGAAGTGCATATTTATGGGTTATGCACAAGAGGTGAAAGGCTACTGACCGTGGTGCACATATTTCATATCACTTGGTTTCTAGTAATTAGAGACATTATCTTCATTGAAATTGCTATGCTTCAAAAGATGAATTTTGAGACTTAGTAGTAGTGAGGTGGACTTTCAAGTGGAGCCTCTAGAGACCTTAGAGGTAATGGAGACTAAGATTGCAAGTCAGTGATACAGAACAACTAGTAGAGCGACATCATAGTATAGCCATGAGCAAACATCGAATGTAATTTAAACCACCGGTACATTACAATTATTCTTATATTACTTATGTATCAAATGTAGGTGGTGAGGTAGAAACAAATGGGCCTTTGTTTAACTCTGAGGTGATGGTTGGTGTTGAGTCATCTCAGTGGCTAGAAGCTTTGAGCAAAGAGATTGAATCACTCCATCAGAATCAGACATGTGAATTCATCAAACTACCCAAAAGATAGAAGATTATTGAGTGCAAATTAGTCTACAAATGAAAGGAGGGAAATCCCGTTGTCAATGTAGTGAAATGTAAGGCAAGACTTGTTACAAAGAGGTATTCTCAGCAAGAGGGCATTAACTAAAATAATGTGCTCTCTCTTTTGTAACACGTATTTCTATTTGCATATTACTTGGCTCATTTGCTAGACAAGATCTCGAGTTGGAGTAACTAGATGTGATTCCTCATAATTTCTCCAATAGTGGCTCCAACAAGTACATATGCACCTCCACTTTGGTGCTATTCACTTTGCACTTAACTTTCATGGTCATAAAGATCTCTCGGTAGCGGCCCGTGTGGCACGACTTTACACTTGGTTTCTTGACTACCAACATGCATGTATTAGAACAATCGAAACCACTTGCAATGCCAGGACAATATTTGTAACACTATTTTCAAACCATTATATGGCTCTTTCAAACCTCGTTTAGGCAATGCTTTGAAAGTCCAGTTACAAATCACTCTAGCCCCCTAAACTCCCGACTTTGTTATGCAACCCTTCATTATTAGATGGTGCACAAAGTCCTAAATCATGCCCTTAATTGGCTCTTTTGAGAGCAGAAGATGCTCCTTTGATCTCTGTAGATAATAATCAAACAACTTCATGCATTCATGTTCTGAGGTAGATCCCTCCTTTATAGTTGATTAAGCTTCTCTTAGACACTTGAATGATTGACTTCGTATGAGAAGCTTCCCCAAAATACCCTGAGAATTCAATCTTTAGAATCTAAGTTCACTAAGAAAAAAGAGTGTAACGTGGTCATTAAACTTGACTATTCAAAGGAAACAGGATGAAACCCTTCTCCTTCCATTTCTTCTACCATTTTGATGATGCAGCTATGCATCCCACAAGATGAAGTTGAAGGGGAAAGACTTGAAATAGAGTCTTTCAATTTTGAAATACATCCTCTTGTCTACTTCAAAAACCCTCATGTAGGTAATTGCTATTAGGATGTAGACTAGTAATGCAAACATTATCTAGCCCTTTTAGAAGACGAAGATGTAAGGCCTTCTGAAAAAGAAGAAGAAATTCTTCTCATGCGAATAAGAATTCTTTGAAATAGTTATTTAAAAGTAATCCTGAATTTTTCTAAGAACAATAAGTTCTTACATCTAAGTTATAAAAGGAAAAAGAAAAATTTAGATGTTAATAAGACTTTCCTACATCTAAGTTGCCAAAAGAAAAGTACAAATTAAAGAGAAAAATTACATGTTTGAAAGTGTTACATGGCACATTTTTATTATATTTTGTATGGAGATTATTGTGCATATTTTAGTGAGTCTCTAATTGATATGCATATACCATATATAAATTGTTATGGCAGATGTGGAAACTAAAATGAATTTCAAATTGAGAAGAATAAAAGAACACCTAATTTAGGTAGAAACCCTTGCGGGAAAAATTACAGGGGAGGAGAAGCAAAATCCATTATGGAATTTCAAGGATTACTAAAGGTGACTTTGAAAAACTAGGACTTTTTTTGTTGCAACTTCTTGACCTTATAACTTGAGAAAAACAATATTTATATTGTATCCAAGCCCTAACATTGGCCCAAGCCCATAAATAAAAATAAAATAAAAATCAAGACATACTCGACAAATTCCACCTTGGCTTGAATTCTACATAAGTAACAAATAATCTTCTCCTCCTACTAGAGTGAAACTTAGTTGTAGCAAACATTAACTAAAGTCAAGCAATGCTTGAACTTGGCAATACGCAAAGACTTCGTCGACATATCAACTGCATTGTTTTCTATATCAATCCTCAAGACATTAATATAGCCATCGGCAATAATGTCTCCAATAAAATGATATCATACATTAATGTGCTTTGTCCTCTTATGATACATCTAGTGTTTAGTAAGATGTATAGACCTTTGACCATGACAATGGACAATAGTCACACCATGATTCATAGTGAGCTCTTCAATAAGCCATTTAACCATATAACCTCTTTAACTACCTATACAATAGCCAAATACTTTGCTTCTATAGTAGACAAAGCAATTGCATGTTGCAAAGTGGCTTTTCAACTGACTGCACAACCTCCAATAATAAAGATGTACCTAGTCAAAGACCTCCTCTTATCAAGGTCACTAGTATAATTAGAATCAACATATCCTATTAGAATGTCATTGGCTTTTCCAAAATCTAAACCAAAATCAAAAGTACACTTCAAATATTTCAAAATTCACTTCACAGCTTGCCAATGAATTTTTCCTCGGTATGATAAATATCTACTTATCATGCTAACATCATGTGAAATGTCTAATCAAGTACAAACCATGGCATACATAATGGTACTAACTGCACTAGAGTATGGAACATGTGACATATATTTTAGGTCATCATCTATTTGTGGACATAAATTAATTGATAATCTAAAATACAGCAAGACAAGTACTTATTAGTTTGGTATCTTTCATGCCAAAACAATCTAACACCTTCTCGATGTAGCTTTTTTAGGAGAGACATAATTTTTCTCTTTTTTGACCTCACTGAATTTTAATGCTTAGGATTTTCTCCACTACACCTAATTCCTTCATCTCATATTCAATGCTCAACTATGCCTTCAAATTAAGTATATCAAATTTATCTTTTACTGCAATCAACATATCTTAATAGATCAATAAAAAGCCACTTGAAAGTTTGTGCAAATATACATAGTTATCATATTTGATCCTATAATAGCCAATTTGCACCACAAATGAACCAAACCTTTTATTCTATTGTCTAGGTGATTGCTTCAAACCATATATAGACTTTTTTAATAGACAAACATGATCTTCCTTACCTTCAAATTGAAAACCATCTAGTTGACCCATATAGATTTTCTTTTCAAGTTCACAACGCAAGAAAGTTGCTTTCATATCGAGTTGTTTCACCTTTAAATCATGCATAGCAATTAACGCAAGCAAAACCTGAATAGAGCTGTATTTAATGACAAGTGAGAACACGTCATTAAAATCAACTCCCTCAATCTGACTATAGCCTTTAGCAACTAGACGAACTTTGAACTTGATGTTTTCAACTCCAAGAGTACCTTCATTTCTTTTGAAAACCCATTTACAACCTACAATTTTCTTTTCTTTTGGTGGCTTGACAAGCTCCCAAGTTTAATTCTCTTCAAGAGATTCCATCCTTCATTCATAGCAACTGACCACTTTGCTGAATTTTTCGAAGAGCCGGCTTCTTTGTAGGTTTTAGGTTCACTATACTCTATTGACTTTGCAATGGAAAGAGCATAAGCAATAAAATTTGAGAATCAATATTTCTATGGAGGTTTCACCGTCCTTCTTGGTCTATCTTTGACAATAGAATACTATTCCTCTTTAGGATTTTCAAACTCAATATTATTTGAAGATGATTGAATTGGTTGCAAAGAAATTATTTCAAGCTCTACTTTCTTTGCAACACTTTCCGAATTTTCAACACAAGAAATAGATGATTCTTTCTTAGGATGAAACATAATAGACTCATCAAAAGTAATATCTCTACTGATAATAATCTTAGATAAATTAGCACACCAAAATCTATAACCTTTTACACCATAAGCATAATCAAGAATGATGCATTTTTTTATTTTTTTTTGCTTTAGGCTCTAATCTGTCTTCATTAACATGTGTATATGCTAAAAATCCAAATACTCAAAAAGAATAATAATTAGCGGGTTTACCTGACTAAACCTCCTCAAGTTTCTTGCACTTAATAGACGTGCAAGGAGAATGCTTTATTGACCAAGCAGTTGTATTGACTGCTTTAGCCCAAAACTTCTTGCTTAAACCATCGTTAGACAATGAACATCTAGTCTTTTCTAATAAGATTCTGCTCATGTGTTCTGCAATACCATTCTATTGTAGTGTATTCACCATTGTATAATGCCTCATAATACCTGCAACTTTGCAAAACTCATTAAACTCACCTCCACAAAATTCCAACCCATTATTTGTTCTCAATCGCTTAATCTTCTTACTAGTTTGTTTCTCAATTAATATTTTTCATTATTTAAGTGTAATGAAAACATCACTTTTTTGTTTTAAAAATAAACCTAAACCTTTCTTTAAAAATCATCAATGAAAGTGAGTAAATATCTCTTACCAAGGCCCCTGAAAATCAAAGTGAATATAATTCTAAGTGCCCTTTGTTATATGAATTCCTGTCTTGAAACCGATCATTGTCTATTTTCCAAAGACACAATGTTCACAGAAATCCAGTTTTTCGATTTTCTAATCACAAAAAAAAAAAAAAAAAAAAAAAAACCTCTCTTATTCAGCTCCTCCATTCCTTTGATGCTCATATCGCCTAATCTTATATACCATAATTTAATATTGTTTGATTCTGTCATAGTGGATGATATTATAGTTGAATCGATAACTGTAGTACATTGCAGTTGATACAAGGTGTCAGTTTTCAATCCTTTCATCAATAAAAATGAACTTCTCATAATCTTCATAACTCTACCTTTAGCTGCAAACTTACAACCATTAGCATCAAGTGTACTAAAAGAAATGAGGTTTTTCTTCCAATCAAGAATGTGTCTAACATTATCCAAAGTCTTGATGATGTTGTCGTACATCTTAATGTTGATAGTCCAAATTCCAACTGCTTTGCATTTAGCATTGTTTCCCATTGGGGCATGTCATGCCCCAATGGGAAACAATTAGGGCATATCATGCCCCAATCCTCAAGCGCGTGCCCATCCCTCGGTGGTTGATTAAATTGCGACGTTCCAGGACGCGTCACTGACCCATTCATTTTAATGCACATGCAGAAGCAAATAAATAAATCCCCAAACAACACAAATATGGGATAGAAAAGCAGGGCCAAGATTTTTGAAAACCACAACACATCTTTATACACAGCAAAACATGTCATTTACAATACTAGTCTATAAAGGATCGGTCCTCAAAACAAAGCTGTCCTATGACTAGCTAGTTGGACTCATTTGCCGATTCTTCAGTCTCCACAAGCGCCGGGGGCGTTGGGTCCTCCACTACACCATCGGGAGGGTCAGCTGGATCCTCGTCTAGAGTAGCATCAACTACCACAGCAGGAACATCAAAATTCTTAAGGGGACTCACCCTGAAACCATTGGGTCCGTAGCGAAACTACGCTATGAATCGATGAGGTATCTTATGAGGTGGATTCTCTTCGACCTGCTCAGTAGAAACCTGCTCAGTAACCCTTATGGGACAGCCAGAACGCTCAGGAGGAGCCGCCATCTAAGGACTTGAAAATGTTGAGCCCGCGATGGGGTGAGACAATGTCTCAGCAAGTTCACTCCCCCTAAACTCTGACTAGGAAGGAAATACGTCTAAAGGCTTGTTGACACCTAAATTTTTCCGTTTTACTTAAAACTTAATCGCATACAAAATTAGGAATTAGTCGCTAAAAAAAAAAAAGGTGGATCGGGCCGGATCCGACTTTGGCCCGGCCCACCCCCCTTCTTATTCTTTTTTCCCTTGCGTTGAGCCTAGCCTAGCTTCCTTTCTCCTTCGGCTTGGCCCGCGCCCATCTTTTCTCCCTCCGGTTGGTCTTTGCATAGGACTTGTAGAAGGCAGAGCAGCAGAAGGAGCAGTGATGGAGGAGCAAGGAGATCGGGATGGCAGGCGGCCAGCATGATTCGTAGGACGGGAATAGCCTGGCCGGCAACTGGCATGGCAGTGGTCTTCACGCGACGACCTGTAGAAGAAAAAAAGAGCAAAAAGGGAAAGAAATGGGAAGAAAATGGGGGGAAGACCAGACAAGAGAAAACACAGAACACGAGCGAAGAGAAATACAGAGAGAAACGCGGAGGGAAGTGAAGGAGGAGAAACCCCCCCCAATTTTGGCCGTTGATCGCTCCTAGAGTTGCTAACCACCTCCAACCCTATTGGAACCCTAGGGGAAAGAACCCCAGCAAGTAGAAAACACCAGCACCAAACAGAGAGAGAGCTTGAGTGAGAGAAGCGAGCACAGAGAGGGAGTCAGTGTGAGAGAGGTGCTAGAGAGAGGGTGTTGAGCCAGAGGAAGGCTCGACTGTGCACGGGATCCTGCTCCCCGACACCCTTCTTTTAGAACGGCAAGAACCGAGAGAGGGAGAAGAACCAGAGGGGTAAAGAGCAGGGAGAAGGGGCGAGAATCAACTGAGGCTACCGCTACCGACGCGCCTCCGGGTCTTTGCTACCGCCATCGATGCGTCCCCAGGTCACCACAGCCGCCTTTGACGCATCTTCGAGTAGCCATTCCTGCTAGAACTCAGGTTGGTATTTCATCGAACACCTATGGAGCAGGACGCCATCGCGGCTCCTTCTGGTCGCGACCGAGTTGGGCCAGATCATAGATCTAGCCGACTAGGCCTTTTTTTTTTTTTCTTGGGGCGCGTTGGTTGGGCTTAAGTTGGCTTGAGGCTAGGCTCGAACAGGTCCGGTCGAGCCTAGCCCAGTTCGACTGGATCCGGGTGGGTTTGACCAGCCCGCTCAACCAGGTCAGATCTGATTGGGTTAGACTGGACCCGACCCGGTCCAGCCCCAAAATTTATTTTATTATTATTATTTTTAAAAATCAAAAATTAAAAAAAAATTAAAAAAAAAATCGAAAATCCAAAAATTGTAGGGTTCGATTAGGAATTGCTATGTAATGTCATTTTAGTGTAATTAGGCATTTATTTGCTTGTATATTGATCATATCGCATGTTTAGTTTGCATATCTTGTTATGTTTAATTACACGTGTTTAGTTTTATGACAATTATGATCTTGGTAGCTATAATTAGTATTTTAATGAGTGCACACCCTCATGATCATCTCACTTGTTAGTGGATAGGTATAAAATCAATCCAAACTGCGCAACAAAAATGTTTTCTTTTTAAATGAACAAGATTAAGTACCGAAATGGCACTAATTTGTCAATTAGTTTAATCAAGTCCTCAACCCTAGATTCTCTAGTTGTGTAGGAAGTGAGGTATACTCCTATGCCTCGCTTGGTTTCTAGCCAACCCTAATAGGCTAGTGGCAACTCATTTTTGCAAAATCTTTTAAAATACCTTAATGTCATGTGAGGTATGGGCTTAGGAGAGCCCATACCTAATCATGGGTCATGGACCCGTCCTTTAGGAAATACCCTATAAATCTACTCCATCCCCCCGATAAGTAGGTCACAACAACTTGGCGACTCTACTGGGGACTGGTTTTAGACCTTAGAAGACTTAGGCCGAAATTGATCTTGTTCGGAAATATTATTATTTGGTAGTGAGGATCTGAAGTGCATCCCTAACAAGTCGGTTGTTTAATGTTCATGATGAATGAGAGGTATAAAGGGAAGTGATTGCTAACCTTTGTTTTGTAGGGGGTGTAGGAATAAATGGTTTATTTACGCATGAAGTGTTGATTGCTTATAAATTGTCATACATGCGTCCCTTGCATTGCACTACACCATAGCACACATTACTTGCCGTCGGACCTGGGCTGCATATGATCACTTAGGATGGTGTTGAGGTGGATACCACTCCGACTACAATCATGTAGTACAAGTTGCCCATCTCAACCCTGAAATTACTTTCTTGATGTCAAAGATCCCCACATTGGTTTGCGATCATGCGACACGGGTTGGTTCTTTGACGAAGCCAAAGTCATGGGTAACATGACTTAGTCGCGAGCTTGTTGGTTCAGTCCTGTGATCCCATGGCTTCATTTGGGCCATCTAGAGTAGAAATCGAACCACTGTTCATGCACATGTCTATGGCATTAACATCGCTGCTCAATGAGTAAGGTAAGTTTTCTTTTGAATTTTTTTCTTCGCAATTTACTTATTCGCTCTCCTTTTGGTTGGTCCACGAAAATTAAGGTTGATCATACGATGGGAGTACTCGACCTTCGCATCATCTCCGTCCCGAAAGCCGAGCTTCGCGCGTGGTGGGATAAATTGGATCCAACTAGCCGTGCTTGGGTGCAATCATATATTGGACGTGTACTTCCCTTATTAGAGATAGAAACTCATTATAGTGTCGTGCAAGCATTAGCGCATGTTTGATGCCCCAAAACTTGCACGTTCATCCTCTGTGAGCATGAACTCACTCAAACCCTAGAAGAATACAGTGTTGCCATTGGAAAGCCCTTGGTGTCGGATTTAGTTAGCCCACCTATAGGGATTGAGCATGCATCGACATTATCTGATTTCCTTAGAGTTAAGGGAGAGGACATGAGGAAAATTTTGAAAGCCAATCGCAAGACCTGCCTGTTTTCATTCTTAAATGAGCTTTTTCAAAATGCCCTATCTTTTCAAAAGAATATGATCTTCCTACTAGCTTTCTTCAGGTTCGTGTTATTCCAACATTGTAAGAACGTTATTAACCCTTCCGTGGTATAGGTAGTTCGTGAGATATGTATGGGAAAGGGCTTTGTCAATGCCGTCTTGACCAAAAATTTTCTTTCCCTTACTCATTTTAAAGAAAACAAAAACAACGTTTTTCATGCTACTCCTGAACTCTTACAAATTTGGTTTCTCTCTCACATTAAAGGGTTTGTAGCTTGATGATCGTAAACGACATTTCTGACTCTAGCCACCTTATCCTCAAGTTTAGAGATAGGAAAACGTTTACCCTTGATTATCGTTATTTGAGTGGTTAGTTTTCATGACCAACCTTGAACCTGAAGATTTCCAATGGCATGCCAAATGACTCCAAGTTCATGAAGCACGGTTCGTGTGTGGGCTTACTGGACCTATTCCTTTGCTGGGAATTACTAGAGTCACCGAATATTATTTGACTTGGGTCACCCGACAGTTCCAAGAAGTTTAACAGCTTCCACCGGCCATTCAAGAAGACCCGCTCAGGATAGACTTCCTTAATGGATGCCAAGATCACGAAGACACCGTCGCGCTAGTCAAGTCGATGTGGATATGTGCCACCCCCGGAAGTTGATATGGCCTGAAGAGGAGTTGGAAGGGCAAGAGAAGATCTATTATGCCTTGATGGAGTACATATTTAGGCACAAGATCTCAAAGAGTCTACACCTGAAGATTCCTGATCACCCACCGAGCCGAGATCAAGCGCCTTAAAAGGGAGCTCGAGGAAGCTGAGAAGCGTGCCTCGAAGTCAACCCGAATTAGTGGGGCCACCACAAGTGGAAGCTGTCATCATTAGTTGGATTGAGTCAAATGCAATGTACAGTGGGACCCTGCCCACATACGTTATAATGTTAAAGAGTTTGTCTTGTGTCACAACGTCGGGAGTTAAGAGTCATGTCTTTTCATGAATAGTTTCGTTGTTTAAGGGTTCTCCCTTGTGTATTTTCTTGCACTATGTAGTAACCTTGCTTTCAATGAAACGAATAAATTGAGGCGATTAGATTTCTGTCATGGGCCGACTACCTAATCATTACTCAATGCTTATTTATGCTTATCTATCATTGTACAGGTACTAACAGGTTGTCTATTTTTGCTCGACTATCAACACGGCTAAGAGGAGATCTCCAATTCGTACTCGCGCAAAGGCCAGGATGGAAAAGGAGGGTGTCAACATACGCGTGGCCAACATGGAGAACCAGCTGGCTCAACTCACTGCCTTAATGGTTGAGATAAGTCAAAAAATCAGTGAACCACTGGTCACGGCCATAACTGGAACCTCTACTTCCATTTTATTGGGACACATTCCACTCTCAGTTAGAGAGCCACATGTCACCAATCCTGCTGAAAAATGTGCTTCTGAGAAAGCCCCTTCTGTTACGCTTGTAATCCTCAATCTGGATCTTCCTCCAAATGAGGGATCTGCCATCCGCTTCGACGAAGAAAGTGCCAGACGCTTGGCCAAAATGGAGGAGTGACTTTGTGTCCTTCAAGGATATGAGATGAAAGGAGTGGACAAGCTAACCATATATGCTAAAGTGAAAGCACCTGGGACTTTCAAGGAGCCAGAATTCACGAGAAAATATGATGGCATTGGCTACCCTAAAACTCACCTCAAATACTACTTGAGGAAGATGGCTCGCTACTCCAATAATGTCTCGCTCCTCATGCATACATTTCAAGATAGCTTGGATGGCCCTGCCTTGTCGTGGTTTATTGCATTGGATATTGAAGAGCTCATTGGATGGGAGGACCTTGTTGACGAGTTTTTACAGCAATATAAATTTAACTCTAAGATTGTCCCTATAAGAGAAGAGCTGGTTCGAATGGAAAAGAAAATGAATGAACTGTTTAAAGTGTTCGCCTAGAGGCGGAGAACGATGGCATCACAAGTGAAGCCTTCACTGAGTGAGAAAGAAGTGAGGTAACTTTTCTTGAAGACTTTGCCATCTGACTATTTCTAGGAATTAGTATACTTTAGGTGCCAAACATTTTCATAGCTAGTGGAGGTTGGTGAAGGGGTTGAATGGGTGACAGTTGATGGAAGAATATCTATTGGAAATAGCAAAAAGTTCCCGACAAGGAAGGACAAGGAGACGGCAGTCGAAGTGGTGTTTATCTAAGAGCCATCTGCACCTAAATCAGTGTCGACATCTTCACAAAAGCCTAAAACCATGAAAGGAAACGTGTCACGGGGATTTGACGGGAGCAAGAAGTTCCCCCGAAGGGAATTCACACCTCTACCCCAACCTTTATCGAAATTGTTACATATCCTCCTTGAAAAGAGATTGGTAGCCAAGGAGGTGCCTAGAGACAATTGCCCAAGATTCTCAGGGTTCGATGTGACCAAGGCATGTGAATACCATATAAGGGAAAGGGGGCATGACGTCGATGATTGCCTTGCATTGAAATGGAAAGTTCAGAACCTTTTGGATAAAGGAAAGTTGACATTCAAAGAAGCTATGCCCAATGTGCAGTTAAACCCTTTGCCCGATCATGTTGAAGGAGTGAATATGATTTTTGGGGAACTGCAAGTGAATGAGCTACCCTTTGTGGTGGATGTCCCTAACCTGTACGAGGCCCTTCAGCTAGCTGAGTACTATGAAAGAGGGGAGGACATAACCATGGAGGAAAAATTAGAACGCATCCGCAAAATGATAGGCATGGGGGTGATCCGAAATATCAATGGAGAACAAGGGCCGCTACCTATGATGGCATCATCAATGATTAGCTTATCATCTCACAATACTACTTGCGATCGTGAAATGGAGAAAACTCAACCTCTCATCCCAAAGGAGGATGAACAAGTTGACATAGAAAATGCCTCGAGAATAGATGCTAAAAGAACCTTTTAGAGCCTTGACCTCCTAAAGAAGATGTGTAACAAAAGTGAAGTGTTCGATATGTTGGGTCAACCAAGCAGAAAGTATGACTACTATGTGAAATATTCGCCTGCCTTGAGTTTCTTTAATGATCCTAAAGACATCGTCCTTGACGGATGGGGGGGGGCATGGATGACCCGATGCCACGAGAGGAGGGAATGGTGGCTATGATTACCCTAGTGGTGAAAGAATTGCCTGACGAGGATCACACTAGTGATGTCAAGATGGAAACCACTGAGCCAATTATGATTGACCTTATGGTCAAAGAATTATCAGTGATCGAAATCCTAGAGGAAAACCTAAGACCGGTTGTGATCGAACTACCACCTCAAGGAAAGGACGAGATGATAATGCTAGAACCTCCCTTGGAATTCAACACCAAAGCGGTACCCTGGGATTATGGGACAAAGGAAGTAGATGCCATCAATCAATCAGGTTGTTGTTATACGCCTGCCGGAGGAACCGAAAAGAAAGCCATAACAAAGGAGGACACGAGACAATTCCTAGCTATGGTGAAATTGAGCGAATACAACGTAGTAAATCAACTGCGGAAAATGCCGGCCCAAATCTCTATCTTGGAGCTAATTCAATCGTCTGAAAAGTATGGAAACACTTTGTTGAAGATCCTTAACAAGGTACATGTCCATGAAACAATCGATGGCATCCAGCTATAGGAGTTCGTGGGGACCATTCTACTGAAAGATCAGATCTCCTTCACTGATGAAGACCTCCTTGTTGATGGTGGTGATCACACAAAGGCACTACATATTTCGGTGAAGCACGATAGCACCGTTGTCTCTAGGGTGTTGATTGACAATGGCTCTACGCTGAATATATGTCCATTAGCTACACTTCACCGTTTAGGTGTTGAGATGGAAAGGATACGTCCAACTAAGTCCACTGTGCACGCATTTGATGGGATGAGGAAGGAGGTACTAGGACAAATCGAGTTGGAACTACTTATTGGTCCTGTGCTTTTCTTAGTACTATTCCAAGTCTTAGATATACCAATTGCCTTCAACTTTTGGTTAGGGAGACCATGGATTCACACAGCAGGCGCCATTCCTTCTAACCTCCATCAAAAGGTATGATTTGTGGTCGGTAATAGACTCATCACTGTGCACGGGGAAACAAACTTCAAGGTGTAATATGAAACGACCATCCCATACGTGGAGCCCGAGTGCAAAGAAGAATCAAGCTTTCAAACTCTCGAGCCGGTGTCTATGATCAACATTCTGTGGGCTCTTGCGCGAGCATTCTTGAATTATCCAAGCCGGCCCTAGCGGTAGGGAGGATTATGCTAGTGAATGGGTACAAACTTGGAGGTGGTCTAGGGTTGCATGGACAAGGGATTCGAAAGCCTATCGAGGCTCGAAGAGTTCTAAGGAGAAAAGGCTTAGGGTTTGTTGAAGAGCATGTATGCCGTGGCAATACAGGAGGCTACAGTGAATGCGGAGGTCAAAGTACCCGAGGAGGTCGAGGGGAACGTGGAGGCTAAGGCAACCACATAGGTCGAATTATGAAGGATAGAAGTTGCCAAGGTGTCCTTCCTCCTCCAATGAAAGAAACATTCCCGGAACCCTCAAAGATGTTGATGGAAGAAGATGGAGCTATTGACGGTATAGCTGAGATGTTTGAAAAGAATATTGGATACACTATCATAGCTTATGAGGAGGCTGAATCTTCCGAGAGCATCACCAAATCTTTAGAGTAGGACGGTTCTAGCTCAACGTAGCTTTTTACTTTATGTTTTCTTTCCCTGTGTGGGAACTCGTTATTTCAATTTGCTCGTTTGAGTCGCTTATGATGTAAATTTTGTTAAGCCCTTGACACAAGATGACGTGCAAAGGGGCTCACACAAGCTGATAATTCACTACATTGAAAATAACCGATAAAATAATCGTGTGTCAATACATGATCGGCCTGAGCCAAAAACGCAATATCTTTATTTTCAAAAATCCCACTAATTATATAGTCCACAAAAAAAAAATTCGATGTTAAAAACTAACGCTCGGTATTGTCCAATTATATACCGAAATTCCACAATTTTGGGATAAATTCCCAAATTTCAAATTTCAATCAATTTGCACAAATTAGCACTCAATTAAATAAACCAAGCATACCATTGAAATCAGCACGAAATTCCGATTACCGGTTATCCTGATATAATTTTCGGAAAATAATAAATAATTAAATAAATACCAAAATTAATTAAATAAATACAATTAAATGCCATAAATAGAAGCCTAGGCTGGAAAAACCTAATTTAATACCGAAACGGGCCTAGAAAATTTCCAAACCAATCTAGATAAATAATACAACCCATCTAGTTACTAATTAAGCCAATCTAACCACTTAACGTGCAATAACGAGTAATTAAATCGTTAATCTGTTCTAACTTATTACCTAAATCCTACTTAGCCTAAAATAATCAACCCTTAAGTATCATTAAGTCTCTAAGTAGAGTTTAGTGAGTAAACTCATCGGTTTAACGATCTGGTGAGTCCACGATGACGGCAACGCAGAGACGGGTGACATCCTCCGAAGTGACGACACCTTACAAGGCCTAGAAAGGGTCCAAAATGGGCCTTGAAGGCCCATAGCTGGCTTAGGGCTTTGGTTATGCTCTTGGGCCGAGAAAAGTGGCGCAAGGCTCAGCTTGGGCTAGAAATGGCCAGGCGAGCTGCTAGGCGGGCGGGTGGAGCAGGCGGTGGCTTTCAACGGTGGGATGGGCAGCCAGGCAGCTCCGACGGCCAGGGATGGTGGCTCGAAGGCGTTGGGAGGTGAGGCTTGGCATGACTGGAGGCGGAATGGCGCGCGAGATGGGCGCGGCTTGTGTAACGATGAAACAGCAGGGGCATGGGGTCTGGAATGCTTGTGACAACCAAATGGGGGAGTTGGTTGGCTTTCTCTACAACTTTTGAGCTCAATAACTCTTCTAATGGAGAAAGGTGGCTACTGGAGAAGAAGGGGGGATAGCACATGGATTGAGAGGACCACAAAGCCTTCTAGAAGCCAAAGTTGTCTCCTTTGAGCTCATCCAATAAGCTCCACCTCTCTAGCCTTGGTCAGCAGCTCCTATCCACTTCAAAACCTCCCCAACACACTTGCCAAAGGGTTCAAAATGTTGTGCACCAATGGGACTACGAATTTGACACCAAATTCCCCAAATAGAGCCAAGTTCCTCTCCAATTGGATTCAATTCGGCCCCCATAAATCCACCAAGGTGTCCTCAACCAAATTGACATTTTTTTCTCACCAATAGAACTAACTTGCATTTTAAAAACGCAATAAAAAATGGACCCTTGAATTTACTGGACAAAAACAGCCCTATATTGAATTTTTGCCAAAAAATCTTGGTTTGCAGAAAAATCTTTAGAGGATGAGTTGACGTTTCTAAAATAAATCATGACATGAATGAACTTTCAATTTCTAAAATCGGATCCGAATTTATGTTTAATTTTAATCTGACATGATTTTAGTGCAACCTAGCCTATCGGGTAGCTTTTAGGAATTTTTGGTTCAATTGACCCATGGTCAATTTATTTCGAGCCACAATGTACATCTTTGACACATTGACAACTCTCGGTTGTCGTGAAAATCTTGAGATTTCAAATATGGGCATAGAGTATGAAAACGACAGAAAAATCAGTCTAGTACTGATCGACGAGACTTTTGCAATCTAATGGAATCACCTACACACTAATCACATACATTTATCGAATTGACCTATCTCCGGTCTCTGATCTATTTCGATAGTGCCGTAATGACCTTTGCAAACTAACATGGTCGAGCAATCGATTCTTGGTCAAATTCTCAAGTCTATTGCGTTAAAATCCCTTAACAGCTTCACCTGATAGGCTAGTTATCTCGTGAGTGGCTAACTCAGAGAAAAGAACTATAAGCGCGTTGATGAAAAGCCAAACTTATTCAATCGAAAACAGAACGTAAAAATCAGGATGTCACAGGGCACATATGATACGAACAACCTAAATCAAGAATCTAGTTATCATTGAATTTGATTTTTTATTTATCATCTGCAACCATTAACCAATCTTCGTTTTATTTTTAAGTAACACTAGCTTAAGTGGGGTTTTCGCTTCCTTGATTTTGTCTGATCTAGTAGTTCTTATTGTTTTGTTGATTTGCACTTCTTTGATTTTGCTGATTCATATTTTCTCTTTGTTGTTTTGCTTTTAATGTTAGACAATTTATCTTGATATGCCCTTTAGACTTACAATATTTGCAAATTAGATCCCTATGCTTTGATTTTGATCTAAACCTGCCGCCATTACTTCTCTCAACAGACTTTCCTCTAGTAGCTAAACTAGTCCCATGATCATTACTTCCTTCAAAAGTCAATTATGTATCTAGTTTTTGCTTATTTAGGAGACTAGTCTTGACACCTTCAACATCAATAGTTTCTTTACTAACAGTCTTGGTTTCTCTAAAATTCTCATAAGAAGAAAGTAGTGAAACTAACAATAAGAGAGCCTAATTCTCATTTTCAACCTTAATATCAATACTTCTTAATTCATAGATGATATCATTGAATTCATAAATATGAGATTTAAAAGAAGCACCTTCAGCCATATGAAGAGTGAAGAGTCACTGCTTGAGCCTCAATCAATTGGTGAGAGATTTTATGAAAAAATACATTCCAATTTATACCATAAACCTATAACTATTTTTATAATCTTGTATCTCCTACATAACTTCATTCGTGAGGCACAACTAAATAGCAGACATGCCTCTTTCATCCAATTCTTCTCATGTTTCATTTGACGTGCTTTCAGTTTCTTCCCTTTTTCAAACAGAGTTTTCTTCAAACCCTGCTATGTAAGAACAACCAACATACGAACTTGCCATAGATTGAAATTGCTGCTCCAATCAAACTTCCCAATATGAAATTTCGTTGTTGAACTTGAAGCCATAACCAAAAGATCAAGAAAACCCTAAGGCTCTAATACCAGTTTGTTATGGTAGATGCGGAAACTAAAATGAAATTGAAATTGAGAATAATAAAAGAACATCGGATTTTCATGGAAACTTTTGCAGGAAAACCACAGGGGGATAAGAAGCAAAATTCACTGTAGAATTTCAAGGATTACAAAAGATGGCTATGAAAAACTAAAACTTTTTCTATCTCAACTTCTTGAACTAATAACTTGAGAAAAATAATAGTTATATTGTTCTCAAGCCCTTACAGTAGCCCAAGCCCATACAAAAAAAAATAATTCAAGGCATACTCAACACAAACTCTATTTTTGTAAGATACATACATATATATGCTATACTTTGCAATATTAATATATAGTTAGATGAAAAATTTATAGTCTGTGGTCGCAACTATCTTTGTAATTAATATTTAAATGTTCTTGTACTTGACTCTATTTTTGTAAGATATATATATGCTATATTTTGCAATATTAATATATATTTAAATGAAAAAGTTATAGTTTGTGATAATATTTAAATGTTCTCGTACTTGTCTATAGATATATACTATTTTAAAATATACATATAGGCTGAAAGTAATATTCCATGGTTGCGCCTATTTAATAATATGAACATTAGTAAATTAAAGAAGAACCACTATTTTATTTTATTTTGATGAAAAGAACTATTGATTAAGGATTTGTTCGTTTCATAGAAAATATCACGTATTTTCCAAGAAAATGACTATATTTTCCGGTGTTTGGCTGAAACCTGAAATTTAAATGAAAAATGTTTTCCATTGTTCATTATCTAATTTGATTTTTTGGGAAAATTAACAAAAAAATAAATTTTAATATTTTTAATTGACCAAACAAATTAAAATATAATTTATATGTATATATTTTTAAAAATGAATTTATTTTGAAAATTTGCTTTTTTATTACTTTTAATTTTAATTTTTCTTTTTCTTTTCCTCCCTCTTTCTTCCTCCTCCTTCCTCCATCGCAGCGTGCCTTGATGTGGTTAGCTGCCTAGCGGTCGACCAAGATGCAATTGCCAAGTCCAAGAACTCAAGGCTTGGCCGATTGAAGGCTCGAGGCTAGGTGAGTCGCAAGCTCGCTGCCCAACGAATGCGGCTCACCTAGATCGGCCGAGCCTCGAGCTCATCGACCTGATCTTGGCAAACTCGAGCTCCCAAGGCCGACAAGCTCATGGCTCGCTTGATGCAAGGGAGCCCGAGCTCTATCGAGGCCGGCAAGCTCACGACTCGTCGAATTTTGCTTGTGGCCGCCGATCGGCCAAGGAAGAAAAATAAGAAAAGGGATGAAAAAGAAAAAGAACTAAAAACTCAATTAAAAAAAAAAAAAGAAAACATAAAAATAAAAAAGATGAGGGAAAATAAAGAAAATAAAAATAATTCGAATTAAAAAAAAAAAGGAGGAGGAGGAAGTGAGGGCTTATAAGAGTGTGAGATAAGAGAGATCAAGTAAGGAAAATATTTTCCACTTTTCAAAAGTGGAAAACATTTTCCCCTAGTTTAGAACACTTTTTTCCCTTTATGAAAAATGTTTTCCCCAAGCAATTCATTTTCTATGAAACGAACACTGAAAAATTCGAAAAATATTTTTTCAAAATTTATTTTCCGTGAAATGAACGGAGCTAAGCAATTTATTGAAGAAAACTCAAAAGGTTTCTATGACATATAGTGCATATATCATCAATATATTGTGTTAGAGGATCTTTAAAAAAGTTAATGAAATGACACCATCGATCTGACTAATAAATAACATCAAGGTTCAATAAAAGAAATTCATCACTAAAGAATTATAGCCCATCCCTTACAAACAAATGAATGTTACAAATTCAATAGATATTCTAAAATTTGTTATTAAAATGCAATTGATTTTTAAAACTTTCAATAAGTGCTATCAAATCCTAATTAAGTCTATTCATGAACTCCGTTCAATTTCATTGATTGAAGAAGTTGACGTGACTTTTTATTATTTTTTGAAGTGATATGCATTTTAGAAAAAAATTGACATAAAATAAATGATTAATATCACGAAAAATCTCAAATTGATACATGTGATCATTTTTAAGAAAATCTTTTCAAAGTCTTTCATTTTCTGTGAAAATAAACATACCATTTAAATATGCTTGTTTACTTAAAAGAGTGATGCAAAGCCAATAAAGAACATTAATGACTAGGTCTCGGGAGATTTATTAAGCATTACAATAGAGTAATATTGCCAATTTTCTATATCTTGACCAGGATCGTGATACTCACAGCCAACGCCTTCAGAAAAAAAATTTCTTCCATCAAATACGTTTAACAAATCTCGCCCTAACGGCACAAGTTAGCATTGGTAAAAATAATTTTTGCCTCCTGAAAACTCTGCTTGTCCCGGATCATTGAATGAATAAAAGGCGCGCATTGATTGCAACTAGCTTCCTAATTCAGTATAATACAATACCGATTCTCGAAACTGATCCACGTCGTTCCAAATTATGAAAAGATTAAGAAAGGATATGATGCTCGAAAGATCATAGATTCACTGGAATGGCAGACGGGAAAATAAATTCCTACAACAGACTTCATGGTTAGTACAAGAAAAACCTACAAGAACTGCCAAGGGCCGGTGTCCACCATCATGCAAGTACATTGGCATTTGTTACCTAACAAAAATCAATCAGTAATCTACAAAAGGCAACTTCTGCCCAGGTGCCCATGAAAGCCACCATTAAGTACAGAAGCTCTGTTTCTAATAGCAATGGCAAAGTCAGAAGCTATTTCCATGTCAAATTTCAATCGTCCAGACGGTCAGTCCAAGCAATGCTGTCTGGTAAGGATTGTAACCCGCCCTGCGGAGCAGCGAATCTACCAAACTACATTCCTCACCACCGAACCAACAAACTATGCAAGACAAAGCGATGCGAGATGCGGAATCTTGTCCTGGACAGTTTGTCAGGATCATCTGGCCTTCAGTTCCTTGTGCTTCAGCAAGGAGCGATCCACGGTGCATACCCGCTACTGCAAGAGCTATGCCCTGCCTTTCACGACTAGACAATCTTGATGCAAATGTGAGGTGGCTGTGGCATTAGAAGATGTGGACACAGCTTCTTCGTTCTGATGCAAGTTATATGCTTCAGTATCTATCTCGTGCAAGCCTGCCGCTTCTGAGATTTAAGCCTTCACTTCTCGGAAACTCTCCTCTGATAGGGAAACCTCCGCAAGGAGTCTCCATGCATAGTCCTCTGACGCATTTTCAAAGTCCTCGCGTCTCTTCAGCACTTTGTGTCCGCCAATCTCCCAGACGACGGGATTTACTTGAGTTTCCAAAAGTTCTTGGCTCACTTCTCCCCGAGCTTGCTTCTCCGCATAACACTGACCATTGACAGAGAGCACAATTAGATGCGCGATAACTAAAAACTTATGATGAAGATACACAACCTTGTTCTGTGGTGACCACCAGAATTTACTGAGAATTAATAACATTTCCTTATACTCAGAATCCTAACTAACCCCTTAAACACAACTCTTGACTCGAAGTTTCTAGTGTGAGATTTGGTCCATTACTAGTGTAACTTCATTGGTAAATCGAGAGACCACGGCAAAGAAAGTCGAAATATATAAGAGTCAGTACAGCTTGAATAGAAGAGGAGCACATGAACAAAAAAAAACTGCACAAATGCTACATCACACTCAAAGATCTCCATGACAAGCCAAGCAGAGTGCATCATAAGATGTGATGTCTTCAAAGACGAGAAATTGGCCACATGAAAAATAAGCCTCGTAAACAAAGATGAGACTTTGTGTGCCATGATTAAATGGACCATATATGAATTAAACTCCAACCACAACGGATCATCTTGAAAGTGCTAGTACCCCTATTAAATTGCATAGCGAAACGGCTTATGGACATTAAACTGTCAATCTGTCGTGAAAGGAAAAAAATGAAAAGTTACCTGTGGAAATAGAAACACACTTTTGCCACAATTGGCGATCAGTACATTGAAGGGGATGTTGTTGTGCTGAAGGCGTATGCAGGAATTAGCAACTGCACTGGACAGATCCCATAAAGTATCTCTACCCTCAAACACAAGTGAACGGACTGGGAATTTCAAGAGTTGCGAAACAACTACTCCATTCCTCTGCATGCTTGTGGAAGTCATTACTCTCAGAGTAGGAACCTTTTCGACCGGGAATGGAGAAGCCAAATAATACAACTGTAATAACAAGAAAAATGAGGTAAGTAAGTAATGCTACTGGGTGGGATAAAAAAGTTAGAATCTCCTTCCATAGAAAAAGAAAAGTAGCTCAATCAGCTAGTCAATATTATGGATCAAAGTGTGTTCAATTAATGTTACCTGAAAGTGAAGATGGTTAATGGTGGCGAATGTGCCTAGACTGTTGTAACCCACTCTGAAGAAAAGATCTGCTGCCTCTTTGGCCAAAGACAGAGCCAGAAAGAAGCTCATGTGGTCGATCCTCTGAGGCAAGCAGTCGAGAACACGGGGTATTATAAGGAGAATGTGCCCATACTCAATGGGGCTGAACTGCAGAAGTTTAACCACCTTATTCATCAGCAGCTAGTGGACATCAGTGAAGCAATGCACAATGTTTAGTGTTAAGGAAGCAACGGACTTACGTTGGTAGCTACAACATTAGGAGAAGTAGGCTTGAAAATGGCGGGTGCACTGGGGAAGAAGTGACTGTAGCAGTCATCACGTTGTTCAAACATAAAAAGCACTTCCTCGTGGCCCACTTTGGTGAAATTGAACTTCTTCTCATCGAAATCCTGGAGAACTTGATCTACTCGGAACTCAGTTGGGCGTTTTTTGAGGTGGCGCCCTTCATTCAGTTGCACAATGAAACCATAGTCGCTAGGAATAACCTTTGTCTTGCATGTAGTTAGATTGTAGCGAAATAGGCCTCGATTCATCCGATTCTTCCACTGTCCAAGTAAGAGATTGAGCAGGAAAGAAGTCTCAGGTGGTTTTTGATAGAAGATGGATTCTTCAGCGCAATCTTCTCCCTTGAACGTGTACAGAGGAAGGTCTGATGCTGCAATTAGCAATTAAATCAGGTACAAGCCAGTGCCAACATAGAGAAAGTAATGAACCAAACATCCGCATCCTCTCTCTCTCTCTCTCTCTCTCTCTCACCACATATAATGAATTTTATATATACACATATATGTCTTTAATTGAATATACTGCTGCTTTTTTATCCTCTAGGGTATGACGACAGCCTTTATTTTCTCTAATCTTTGATTCTTGATTCCTATATTGTCGTTCTCCAGGCAGTGGAGAACGATTGAAGATCAAGAAAAGCTGCTGGCCATTGCTATAAAAAATTTGCATCCCTCCAATTAAATAAGGATCAGAAAACCCCCATGGAACTTGAAGCTCAATCAAGAGTTCACCTTCCAGCATATAATATGGTAAAAAAAGAAGATGGTCCACCTCATTTTATTCCAATTTCACAATTAGCTTTATACACCAGCAATCAAAAGTTTGAAACCTAATGTTCATAACTTAGGCGCAAAACAAAGAAAGCCAAATACAATGCGTAATTGCCGGTAAATAGTCTGCAAAGCCCAAGAACTTAAATGGAAATCTTTTCCAGCAAGAAAACTACACTGGCCTTAGAACAATCAGAACATCAAAGAAATAGGGACGAAACATGTAACTAATTAAAATAAGATGAATTTATCAAAGCTAATGTACCCAATCGTCTCTATGTAAGACTCTTTGTGGCATAAAAGAAACATCCAAATCGAACAATCTTCTAATATGCACACAAAGCGATACACGTTTGATATCTGCAGATCATGAGAAAGGTAAACCATCCAAACCCTACAAAAACAATCTATTCATCTTCAAATATATGACTAAACCGCAAACAATCAGCGAGAATGTTCTAATTTTCATAGGCCAAAAGGAAAAGGAAAGGAAGAGTGTGATCACAGGGGACTTACCAGGCAAACAGCACTTTCCGAGGCAGTTACGACCACATCCCTTGGTTTCCCCTTCAACAGCAACGGCAGCATTATCCTTCTCGTCACCCTCCTCCTGATAATTCGACACCGCAACGTACGTGTTGCAGCACAACGGCTACCCGCGAAAACAAAAGGGTGTCCCCCAGGATCCGCCGCCGGCTCAGAAGATGCGACCCCCGGAAGAAGATAGCGCAGTTGGCTTCGCTCTGGTTTCTTGTCTCTGTCCCGGTGAAATTCGGAGAGTTCCTGTCGGAGCTTTCGTCCGTCGTGGAAACGCCGCTTCTTGCCAACCGAGAGACCCGGATTCCTCTAGATTCCTTCAGGTGATTCTGCTTTTCTCTCTCTCTCTCTCTCTCGAGGCGGCGAAATAGGGAGGAGGGAGTCTGTATTTATAAGTTGGCGGAGCGAGATCCTTTTCCGAACTGAAGGTCGGGAACGAGACGTTGATTACTGAAAGTCAAAGAGGGACGTGACCCCTCCGATCCATTCGTATCCACCGGCTGCGAAGTGCTTTGACTTTTCTATAGAAGATCGCGCCGCTGCCGTTCCGTGTTACGCGGTAGAGGTGTTGCACCGCAGCACGTAAAGGGCGGTGGATGTGCTCCCTCGGATCTCGACAGATCCGCATGATCCAATTGCTGACATGCATTAGGCTCATCAGACGGATTCACTGAATAACTTCTTCGATCTCATATCGACCTGTCAAGTTTGGCCTATTCCCGTCTTATTTCGAACATTAGAAGCGATAACAAAATTCGAAAAAGAAGAATTGCATGGAAAATACTGTAAGAAGTCATTTGGGAGCATCATTACTCAAATGCTACCGCAGATTCATACGAAGAAATTATCAAAAGGGTTGTATTTGCTAGACAATGTTGTCAACGGGTCCTAATTGGGGTTAATTGTCTATTGGTCGATTTTGTGTGTCGATTACCGTGTAATCATGTTGTGTTAATGTTATGCAATTTGTTACGTGTCAGCTGTTAATTTTCAAATCATGCTCGTGTTTAGGTAGACACGTGTGCAAGTTGACCTTTAGTAATATAGCCTTATGTTGGGAAAATTGCGAATTTTTTTTAGAATTATTACAATTGTACAAATTCAGTTCTAAATTTATTTTTGTAGCGCCACTAAGTCTTAAATCTCTTGCATTTATGCCAATTTAATTTATCTGGCTAATTTTGGTCAATTATCCTACGTGGAGCCACCAACGATGATATAGACAATTTTTAATAAATTTTTTTTTTTGAATTTTTTATTTGATTTTTCATGTTTTTCTTCTCTCTCTCTCTGTTTTTCCTTCTTCTCCTTCTGCTTCCAATTGCTTGCCAACTCAGTGATTAGTCAGAGGCAAGGTTGGTAAGGTCCCTTACCAGCCTTTAGTTAGCCTTGTTAGTGGCTAGATGAGGGTCGACCCTCACTAGCCCAACGAACAACTTGGGCGAGGCCACCCTCACAGCCTCTAGCAAGGGGTAGAGCCTCATTAGAAGTGGGCAAGGCTCACCTGAGGGTGGCGAGGTCAACCTCATCATTGCTCACCTTTGGCTGGTTGTTGAACGAGCAACCAGCTAGAGAAAGAAGGAAGAGAAAGAAAAAAAAAGAATGAGAAAAAAAGGGAAAAAAAGAATACACAAATAAGAAAAAATAAGTAAAAAAATGTTAAAATATTATTAAAAATTATTCATGTTAATGTTGGCGATGTCATATAGGATGGCTGACATTCATGTCAACGTTGATCGTTAAAATTAGGTAGATAAATTGAATTGACACAAATACAAAAGATTATGACTCATTTTGAAAGAAAAAATATTTATGATTAAATTAACACAATTGTAATAGATTTATGATTGTTTTTTGGTAATTTTCTAGCCTTTTGTCAACTGGACACCAACACAACTTACGAACACACGAATTGTTGGTTACTAACACAAGCTTGACTCATTACCTGCCGAGACAATAGAACCACTTTGAGATTGCCCATCAAATGAAGCACGGAAAGAAACTACTACAAAAAGTTTCAAGAGTTTTGAAAGGAAACTTGGAGCTTGTGTTGATAATGAGTTGAGTCTTAGAATTGGAATTATTTCTTTTTTTTCCCCCAATTCTTGTAGGGGGCATTTTGATCTTTTCTCAAGATTAAAGCGTCGTTTGTTTTGTAAAAAATGAATGATTTGAAAAATATTTTTTTGAACATAATCATTTATATCGTTTATAACAATGAAAATATAAAAATATATGTTCAATGTTCATGAAAATATTTAGACATAAATCGTTATCGATAATGATAATATTCATTTCAATTGGGACAAGTGATTATTTTTAAGAAAATATTTTACAAATCACTCATTTTTTGTGAAACAAATAAATGTGGACATGTAATTTTGAATGTAAATCTTGGTAATTTTTTGAAAAAAATTGATTTTTTGCGCATTCTTTTTCTTTTTATGAAGATTTAACATTTTTCGTCAAAGAAATTTCGCGGACCTACTCACCTATTGTCAGGTTTCTTAAGTGGAGACAACTACAAGATCTTATTTTGTGTTTTCATCCTTTACGTTCACTTTTCAATTATCTGTAATGAGTCATCCATTAGAACCTTTAATTACTTGAGCTCTACAAAGTGCAAAGGGAGTTTTCCAACCCAACCATGGGTAGCTGTGTTGGTTGACAGTCTCTCATTTATCGCCGATGTTAAGAGTTCGAAACTTGCAGTTGCTGTCGTTTTAAGTGAGGGGCCATAGTGTTGGGGTCCTGTGCTAGTCTTTCCCGAGGTATAGGAGCCCGGCCCTTCAGTGCCGTCCGGGCATGGGAGGCCCGTGGTGGAGTCCTCGGTTATCCAAAAAAAGAAAAAAAAAAAAAAGGAGTTTTCCATAGTAACAAATCTCACATTTATCTAAGAAGCAATTGCGTATGTACGTCATTAAAGAAATTAAGCAGCGATGGCAAATGCTTCATCAAGGTACTTTATAATTGTGAGAATATAGGTTTTCCTTGTTGGACAATGACATTATCGGATTATAATTGTTAAAGTATCGCTTGTCTACAGTATTTATATTATGTATATATGATAACCCTACACCTATCAATTTAAGTTTTTAGGTTAGGCATTCTAATATAGTATGAGTCACGGATTCTTTATATATACGTGATCTCTCTCCTTAATTTTCGAATTTCCAAGTCAAGATGCGCCCACCTAGTATGATATTAATCACTTTGTCGTTGAGATGGACTCACGGTCTCTAAAAGTTGATAGCTATCCTAATTCACTTAATCTTCATGCAAGTAACAACTGAAGGTGTTAGGAAGCAACGACCTTCCATGGCGAAGTGAGATGGGAAATCTACCTACCAAAGCAATCAACCTCGACCACGATAAAACCGTTACAGCAATAAGAGAGCATTTATTTGAGAACCTTTTCTACGTTCAAAAACCACGGTATGACGAATCTATTGATCCACTTCAGTCAAGAATTACAAGAGGTTCAACCACATTGAGAACATACAAAGACACGAGCTCAGCCTTCTACAAGCTAAAACGCCACCAATTCCAAACCATTCTCTCTAAGAGCAAACCCAGCTAGGAAGCTTGGGACAATCTTGAAGAAGAACTACTAATGTAGACACCTTACTTTTTACTAAGGGTGGGACCAAAGATGACCGAGAATGTTACTTCCTTAAAAGTTTGATTTTTGGTATAATTGAGTTGTGCTCATAAAGAGTTTTGCCAAATAAAAGAAAAATAAAATCCAATTTCTCCAAATTATATCGTCGGATGTTAAGATATCACATTTTTTAACCATTGACATCAGATCAATGGGTGTCTGGAATATATAATATGATCTAATCGATAAATTCCACCTTAAAAAATCAAGTCATAAACTTTCCAACGCCACAAGAATCATGGTGATTACACTTTTTGACGAAGATAATATCATAACTTTTTATCACGGCCGTCCGTTCCACTTAATTCTCAAGAATATGAATTCTCAACATTTTTCGGTGATCAAGCTGTGATTTTCGGAAATTTTGGTTCACAAGCTCTCCATGGGGCGTGAAAACCGAGTCAACAGTTATGCTCAATCAAAGTTTCGTTAAGATTTTGAAAAGAAAAAAAAAGGAAACAAAGAAAAAGAAGAAGAAATGGTCAATATTAAATTTTTAAAAAGAGAGAAAAAGGATCCGGTGCTATGCAGCAGTGGGCCCGCGCTGGACAACGGGTGGGCTTGTGCGATGCATTGAAGGCCCGGCCCAGTGCCCCTTCTTCCTTGCCTAGGGGCCCTCTTGCTTGGCCCAGGGCTGTTTCGCAGTTGAACGGGCTTTTTGGCCATTGTGCAACTTAATTTTAGATCATGTACAAAGTTCTCCTTCATTGCGTTATAAGTTCTAATTCTAGTTGCTACCTCTTTCGATCTTTTCGTGGGGAGAGAAAATTCTGGAGAAATACAAGGCGAAATTCCGGCCTATCCCAGACGTGTAGATATTCGAGAAAAATCGGACAAACATCACGTGAGGATTTTCTGAATTTCCACATTGCTAAAATTAGTCTTCGAAAAGTATATAAAAAAAAGTCTTTATTACCATCATTCTGCTGAAATAAAATCTGCAAAATTTAATAATTTCTTTTTCTAGATCATTGTCGTGCTTGTTTAAATACGGGCACTAGATAGCAACCGTTGCATGTGACCGACCCAATAGGTCACAATACTGGACCATTGTCTAGGTGGGCCTAAAGCTGGAGAGCCGAGGGGCCCATGATAATGAACTGAGGTCCTGCACGCCATAAATTTCCCAAAATAAATTATTTCTAAAATATTATTCTTATTTTCTCTAATAATATTTTCATCGGACAAAGATAATTATGTCTAAGTTGGCCAAACATTAAGCGTGTATAACCAAATAGAATGCCTTTTAGTCAAGCATTTTACATACACATCACAACGAATACTAATAATACAAAGCACCCACGATACATGGAGTCATAAACATGTCTTCCGAAAAAAATAATAATAAAGGCATTGCATCTAATATATTAGGAAATAAGTTTGACGGTTGCATTAAAAGATATAATTGAAAAATGTGGGGACTCTAGGGGGACGCTAATCCCTCTCCATCTATGTTTCTCTAGTTATATTCCTAGGCAAGAATAAGATTTGCCAGGATTAGTGAATCAATTAAGACTTCATGTCTTTTGGACTAATATTAATGAAGTCGCCCTTTGTGTCCTACTTTTTCGGTAATTAAACGGGCTTAAAGCCAATCAAAGCTACACATCTAAACTCATCCACGGAGTTAGAGCACTAATTCGGTCACCTAAGATGTGACATCCTGATTTTCGAGTCTGATTTTGATAAGATGAAATGGGCTTTTCATTGAGTGCCTATAGCCTTTTTCTTTGAGTTAGCCACTCACGAGTTAACTAGCCTATCATGTGAAGTCGTTAAAGAATTTAAATGCAATAAACTTGAGAATTTGACCAAGAATCGACTGCTCGACCGTGCTAATTTGCTAGAGTCATTACGACACCGTCAAAATCAATTAGAAACTGGAGATAGGTTGATTCAATAGAGGTATGTGATTAGTGCATGGGTGATTTCACCTAATTGCAAAATTTCTATTGAACATCACTAGATCGATTTTTCTATCATTTTCGTATCTCGTGTCTGTATTTAAAATCTCGAGTTTTTCATGACAACTGAGAGTCGTCAATGTATCGAAGATGTACGTTATGGCTAAAAAATAATCGACCACGGGTTAATTACATTAAAAATTCCTAAAAGCTACCCGAGAGAAGAGGATGCGCTAAAATCACGTCAAATTAAAATTAACCGCGAAATTGAACTCGATTTCAGTAATTGAAATTTTTGTCATGTCACAATTCATTTTAGGAACGTCAACTCATTCTCCGAAGATTTTTCGATTCCGGAATTTTTACGGAAAATTGATTCGGACGATTTGGAAAATGAACAGAAATTCGGATGGGCCAAGTTGAAGGAAATTTGGGCTTCCAAGCCGGGCTATGTGCTAATGGGAACTTGTAGAAATTTTGTAGGCTTTTCTTCAACAAAAATTTGGATGTCGAATTGGGAAATTTCGTGAAGAAATTAGAGTCAAAATGAGGAAATTCAGATCTAGGCTTGAGGCTGGAATTTTGACACCAAAATTTGTTTATTTATGGAAATTCTATTCAAGAAAGTATTTGGGGAACATTGGGATATTTATGCAAGCCTAATGGGAACCAAGCATTAACACCTAGATATTTTATCTTGACTTTTTGCCCCTCCATCCAAGCTTCTCTTGCACGCCTCATTTGGTTCCCCCTCCTTCGTTGTTTCCCTTCTCGACCGCATTTGCTTCTCACTTTCTTTTGCATTCAACGAAACTCAGCCCCTCTGCCAGCCGTTCTCCTTTAATCTCTGCTACCTACTCCATCTTCGGTCTCCTCTGCCATCCACCGAAGCCTCCATTTCCCTGCATTCGCTCACCTCACGCCACACAGCCACACACCACCGTCCCTCTCTCCACCAAATCACCGTCCAAGCTGCCACATGTCTGTTTTCATCTCTACCGGTCAACTACAACACCTCCTACGCCCACGCCGTTGACTCCGAAGCAGCTCACGCCAGTCCACGGTTGCTCCTCTCTTCATCCACAATCCAGCCCATCCGAAGCCAGCCACTCGAAGCTTGCTTCAGCCCTTTGCAATTCAAGACCAAAACTCAGCTTTGCTGAGCCGTCTTGGCTGATTTCAGCCTGCCCAAGCTTCCCTCGGCCTCGCCGTGAGCCCGAATGTCGGCCGCCATTGCGCCGCCATCGCCATGAGCCAGTTTTCGTGCTAAATTGGTGAGTTGCACTCTAATCCCTAATTAGTAGGCTAATAACAATTAGAGGTGGATTAGTTAGCTAATTGGTGGATTAGTTAGGTTAATTAAGCTTAGAGTAATTTAGTTAGATTAAGTATATAGTTAGTTATATAGTTAGTTTAGTTAGAATAGTTAGGTGGATTTCGTTAGGAATTAGTTAGTTTATATAGTTAGTGTAATTAGATTGAATTAGATAGAATGGTTAGATTTAATTGTTAGTTAGATTAATTAGCCTAGTTAGTTTAATTTAATTTAATTAAGTTCTTTAATTTATTTATTTTGTAATTTATTTACTTGCCAATAATTTATTTAATTATTAAATATTTTTCGGAAATTAGACTGGGATAGCCGGTGACCAAAATTTCGTGCTGATTGCAATGGTGTGGTCAATTTCTGCAATTGGATGTTAAATTGTGCAAATTGAGTGCTGAATGGAATTTTGAGTATTTAATTCCAAAATTTGTGAATTTCGTTATTTATTCAAAAAATCTCGGGTGTCGGATTTTAACACCAAAAAGGGTTTTTATATATTATATAAAACAGTGTGATTTTAAATTTGGATGTTATGAACTTTCTGGGTCCAATTTGACCATATACCCACACACAACTATTTTACCGTGTATTTTTAATGCAAAGAAAATACGTCAGGATCACTATTTTAATTGAGGCATTTGAGTGTAATGCATGGTGTCTTGGGCCGAGATTGATTGGTCGTGTGACGGTTAATGAGCGATTATGTCGAACGTTATTAAATCCCTTTTCGGGTTACCCATGCATTAGGGTAGCAGGTCGTAGTAGATTTTAGACCTATCCTCATTCGGGAATGGTGTCTTTGAGAGACAAAACCGTGCCCAATGGGGAAGAGACGATGCCTGGCTACCTAGTAGACAGTCATACATGGGACTTGGTTGTGCCTCGAGGCGCTTAATTAACAATTGGAGCGCATGATTGATTGAGTGTGATGCGCCTGATTATGAGACAAAACTGTGGGGCATGGTATAGGACGTGTTATAACGGTTTGGCCTTATAATTGGGACCCTTGTAATTGATTGAGTTGATGAGGTGTTTCAATTGTTATATGCATTGATTATGTACATTGCGATATGAACTGAGTTGATGTGCAGGAAGGAACTGAGGCGAGGTGAGTCTTATGTTCTATTTGCGTGGTTGTATGGTTAGGATGCTTCTAGGCGTATTATCCTCCTAATCAGGGTTTGGAGTGTGAGCTCGCTGAAATTTATATCTCATCCCATCATGGGCTTAAATTTTCAGGACCGTAGAGTAAAGGGTTTGGAGTCGAGCTAAGGTGACCTCAAGAATAGGTCAGATAGGATAGCCTTTTTTTGAGAACAAGTCTTTTGGTTATGGACTTTTGTAAATTACTCAATGTGTATATAAAATCATGTTTGTTTGTATATGTGTTGTTCTGCTTTTATATCCCGAGATGGTTACTATCAGGGGATTTGTTATTCGCTTCCGTATGTGCAATAAAATGAAAAAGTCGGCGACTCATCCTGGGAAGTCGCAAAATTTTATTAATCGCAGAGGGATGGGCATGCGCTCGAGGATTGGAGCATGACATAAGATCAAATGAAGAAAATCATGAGGAGGACAGGCTTTGATATTATAATTTGATATGCTTCTAAAAGAGAAATACCCAAATTAGAGAAAGTTTTTATTTCCTCACCCTAAGGAATGCCCTGTTTTTTTAAGTCCCAAAGTTCAGACGTAGTAGTTTAAGGACGTACTTCGGTCCAAAAAAAAAAATCAATATGATAGTTTGAGACGATCCTAAAAGAGAAATTTCTAGCCAGTCCACACATGCATTAGCTTCCTTGTATGGACGACGGATAATGACTTCCCCACACATATGGACCGTCTTGAAGATTTGCACAAGCAAGCTCTCTTGAATTTCTCAACTTGCTGCTACCATCAAAGATTTTGAGAAATTACAAACTGCAAATCAACTAGTTCACACCAGGGGAGTGCGTTAGCTCAAGAGATAAATAGACTACTAGTTCAGTTGGAATGAATTGCGATAACCGATTGAGCAAGCAAGACCACCTGACCATCTCCTTGTGTTTTATCTAATGAAGTGAATCATCACCCAGCAGGTTTTTTGTTTCTTGCTAAAATTTGGATAAATAGTTAGCTTAGCAGTGTTGCGGATGTGTGTGTAAATTAGTTTGCTACACAAAGATTTTGACTTCTCACATTATGAATTGCATTAGTCTTTTTGCATCGGATTACTCGTCAATATTCATCTTGTCTCTAAGCTATAATCCACGAATTAACATGTTTTTCGTGGCTAGAGTCATATCCAATCCAATGAAATCATCATTCGAAGGATTAGAGAAACTACAGTTTTCAAAGTGTAACAACAATTGGGATCACTTAGCTACCTGACGGGCTTCTACTCCTAAATCCATAATGGATGGCCTTTGGTTATAACTGGGGTAATGATTAGACGTACTGGTTTGAAGCATTGTACGAATCACATGTCCAATTAGCAGAAAGCAAGCTTTTAATAAGAGCTTTCAGTGGTAGTCCGATAACCTGGCGCCCAGTCTAGATGCATTCTTTATTTTAATATATTAGTGCCTGCACACCTTGTATCCCTAATTAGAGAGATTTTTTTTTCTCACCCTTAAAAATACTTCCAAATGTTACGTTTCAAAGTTAAGACAAATTAGCTTTATGATAATACATAACTACTTTGAGCTGTCAAATAAGACAAGTGCAGACCATGATAAACAACAGACAGTTTGCTTCCCTGCTTACAACCATCGAATCGTTTAAGGAATCATAAATCCTGCGGGAAGCTTAGAAAAGAAGTGACAACACCTAGGGTTTGCTTAAAACAACGGCAGAATTGTAATTTCAGTCGGAGAGGCTGTCCCCTCACCTAAGGGCATGTCAGACGTTGCAATCTCTTTCATTTTGCAGTGCTTTTCCTTTGTCTGGGCAAAAGACAAACCGTCCTTTCCCCACATATGGGACACACAGACTTATATTTTTTACGGAATGAAGGGTGGACAAAAGTGGACTTGTCTATTCTCGAAAAGAAGCTGATGGTCTAAGAACGTCTCGCAATCAACGCCAGGACCAGCGCTACCTTTTTGAAGATTTGAAAGCATCCGTGGGTGAGCAAATTTAATGATCACTTTGTTGCTGTCGCAATTTTACTGCATACTGCATCATATGAACTTGAAGAGACTTCCTAGCCTTTTGAAATG
Source organism: Eucalyptus grandis (assembly GCF_016545825.1). Classification (NCBI taxonomy): domain Eukaryota; kingdom Viridiplantae; phylum Streptophyta; class Magnoliopsida; order Myrtales; family Myrtaceae; genus Eucalyptus; species Eucalyptus grandis. The sequence goes on from NC_052621.1 coordinate 19,395,148, forward strand.
CCGATAAGGTTGCAGTGACGAATTCAGACATCATGATGAACTGAGAAGTTATGGTGTAAATCAAGTACTTATTAAAGTGATATTGCCACTATTAGAGAATATTCCATGCACATCTCTATTTATTTTTATTGAGAATATAACTTGACTTCGAGCTCATGAAGGAAGTCCAATCCAAATAGGTTTTTTATTTTTTATTTTTTGGGTGAAGAGTATTCAAGAATAGTTTATGAAAAGGACAATCAATTGTATGGCTTGTTCATAAATTACATCTCAAGTGTTCGAAGTCATGAAAGTCTTGTGTTAATATTTAGTGAATTCATTTGTACGATTGAAAAATTATTTGTGAAAAATTGTGAGAGATAAACACTATATAAATTGTTTGAGGTATTTAAGGACTACGAAATACTAGAAGTATTTTAAAAATTCAAGTGTGCTTGTTATCTCCGTTGTATCGCTTCATCTCTAAGGGAATTCTATGCTACTCTTCCCATGTAGCAGGTCTCATCGAACCAATTACGTAAAATCTAGTGTTGGAGTTATATCTTTGTTTTGTTTATTATATCGTTGGATCGCTTATTTTTTGCAACAATTAATATTAGAGCTAGGCTTGACTAAGTTGAAGCCAATTGATGATGATAGAAGAAGGAAAACGGATCATCTTAGTTTTTTTCTCAAGCTATGAAATTAGTTCAACGAGCTTATTTTGTTTGTTTGTTTGCATGTTAAGTACGGGCCTTCAGATCATTTATATCCTTGAGCACCATCATGAAAATTAAAACCAGATTCTTAACTAACATTTTCTCTTCTGTCACGGTAGGATTCTGATCGCCATAATTCTTCTTCTTTGGTCGGCCAACTTTCACGTCATGTTTCTTGAGAAATTGTGTCCTTCACCGCCATTCGAGACAGACCAGAAACTTTTGATGCAGATGAAGGGTTTTAACTATTGAAAAAGGTTCTACTTACGGTACGGTGGAACATCAAACGAGTATTTCCTCGAACGTTAAAAATCACAGTAGATATTCTGAAAATCTTGTCATGTTTGCATGTGGGACGTTTTATTCGAAACGTAATATATAGCAAATCTCGAAAGGATTCATAGTCACCGTTGATGTTCTAGAGTCATTATTCTCCCTTGTACGCAGTCATACGGACCACAAGCGTACGAAGGGATCACGTGCAGAAAAGCAGTACACACACCACTTGGTTCTCCCATGTCCGTATTCATAAAAACCCCACTCATATGAAGGCAACACATGGATAAGTAATATCCAAGGGCCCGGCAAGATCCTATCACACCGGCCAGTCCCAGATGCTTTCTGCATCGAAGGAGAGTCCGCTCCAACAATCCAACCATGCCTCCGTCGTCTCCGAACGCAGCTGAAAGTCATCATCGATCCAGGGGCTTCTGTTTGGAGGCACGTCGTGGACGCGCGGCTCTCGGGACTCATTCAGCTCCCTATAGGCTTCGACCCCCAAGGAAGAGAAGTTCTTGGAGATGGTCCGAGGGCGAGGCCTTATGACTTCAACTTTTACTAAATCTTGGGGTTTCTCGTTCTCTGGCTTCCCTTGGCAAGTCATCAATTTCCGTAGATGGGTATTCCAATAGTTCTTGACGTCATTCGCAGTTCGACCCGGAGTCTCCCAGCAATTAGGGACCACCTGCATCAATAATTTCGAATAAACGAAATGTTAAATTATGAGGAAAGATATCGAAAATAATTTCATACGGTGCTCACTTGAGTGTCATAACTTTTTTTTCTATCACAAAATTATCGTAATTTCTCAAAAACGTTTATTTGAGTATTGAAACTTTCGACTAATCGTTTGCATGCCATAACTTCTAAAAAACATTCACCCAAACACCCAATCCAATATGGCATGACACTTGTGATGAATATTTTTAGAAAATTGTGACACTCAAGTGATCCATAAATAAACGTATCAATCCAAAGTAGTGATTTCTTTTTGTTTCCGTAAGTGTTCAATCTTGACAAAATAAGGGTTTCCATCGTGGGAATGGCCAATTGATGTCAACAGTCAAGGAATGGGAATTTTCATAAGCTCTCTCCAATTTGCGAACTGTTCTAAATGAGTTGCGAACAAGTAGTTTCTTTCTCTTGTAATATATTTGAAGTATGCACCACTAACACCTTTGTGTTAAATTCTATAAATTTCCGTCTATTCACCTATTATTACTTTTAAATGTGGAAAAATGGCCCTTTAGAACCATAACTAATCAATAAGTTGTTGCGTGATTTTAATCCATATCAAATGCAACTATGCTGGTGAAGTTGATAAAATGACTAAGAGTTAGGGTCTGTTGGGTAAACTAAAAATTTTAAGTGCCGAATTTTAAGTGTTAATAATCTTTAATAATGGAAATGGAATTAATATTTGCTTGATAATAATTAAAAATTGACAGCTAAATATCATTAAGCTCTTACCAACATAGAAAAAAGAGGACTGTTGTTAGGTTAAATCAGTATATTAAGCAAGATTCGGATTTTCATAAATTGATTTTCTATTGATTGAATTTAAGTAATCACGTACTGAGCATGCGGCCCATTATGCTTTGCCTCCCTATCCAAAGATATAGTTATTTTAATTGCTAGATGATAGTTTAATTCCTGCTCTCTCGTTCTTTTTTTTGGTCCAAAGAGTGAAATGCATGTTTGTGATGGAATTCAAGCTTCTGTTGTTCAGTCTACCTTTCTTTGGACTACATAAACAGAATCGACGTCAAACGAAAAGTCTCTCTGAGTTTCTTATACCTGTAACCATGATCGGAAGTGACTAGATGTAAGAACAATACATGAACAACCGTGCAGTTAGTAAGCAATCCCTCCCGAAGTCGACGACGGCTAATGAGAACCATTACTGGTACTCAGTTAATGTTGTCTGAAGAAATAGGTAGGGGAGCTAGAGAGAGACTCTATCTTCACATGTGAGCAAGTATTGAAGAATGTGCGATATGCACTAGAGGTCATAGTCATATATATAGATAAAAATAAAAACTCAGACTAGTGATTTCATATTACACACTCATCATTGAACATTATAAAATGCCTTTATATTGCACGAAGATATAGAACAAAAAAAAATACAAAAATTTACCACAAATTCTAGACTTTCGACTTTACTTGCAACCTACCTTGCATATCCTAAAATCTAGAATCAAACCAATTCTCACTGATTGAGTTCTTAGGTTCCTAGTTATACCATATAGTCATGATCACCCCTAATATATACTAAACAGTAACTAGACGGTTGGATTTGAAGGGTCGCGTTTCACTGCTAAGATCAATAACCCAACGACATGAGCTGTAGTCGGCAACTTTCGTCTCTCTCATGCGTGTGGTCCATATTTACAGTAGGTTATTCATTGAACAATTCCGAAATAGTGACTCTTGTATGGACTTTATCGGGGTTGTATCAGCCTGTCCCATCAAGATGTTGTCATCGGAGACAAGGTGCACTGCAAATGGCTATGCCTATGCACGAGTAACGTTGTCCAAACATATACCAAAGTTACACTTGTCCCTTTCCAAGAAGGGTGGTCGTACAAAAAATCAAGGGGAAAATTACTAAAAAGTTATTAAATTTATTGCACCCATACTAATTCAATTTTAAATCTTCCAATTAGGCCAATTTAATTTTAGACCTTCAATTTTCCCAATTTTACCTTAAAACTTTTGATGAATTGCTAAACCTTTTGATGATTGAAAATTATTGACGTGGCAGTCTAGTCGGTGTTGATTATCTTCTGTGATATAACTGGTATTGATGTAGATAACTTTTTATTTTTCTTGAATTATTTATTACTGTATTCTTTTCTTTTTTCCCAACCCAAGGTTGGTGAGGGCTAACAACCATCGCCTAATCTAGGCAAGGGCATTGTGGCCATCACCGGTCACAGGTGAAGGCTGCAACGCCCTCGCCCAAATCAAGGTGAGGGCCATGACCTTGGCCCATTGGCCGGCAATGGAGTTGTAGCCCTTGCTTGGATTTCAGCAAGGGTTGACGCTCTCACTTGTGGCCGACAAGGATACTAAGGCCATGGGTGAGGGCCACGATGCCTCGTCTCAACTAGGTGAATATCGCCAACAAGGATTAGTCGGCAACTGACCCAATGTTAAGGAAAATATAGAAATGAAGAAAAAATAATAAATTATTTTTCTAAAAAAAATTGTTTATATTAATATTGGTTGTATCATGTAAAATGATTGGTGCTGACTAGATTGACACATCAACGATTTTCGAACAAAATTTGTTGCAATGACTAAATTGAGAAATTGTCGAAAGTTTTATGATTAAAATGACAAAATCAAAAGATTTAGGACTGATTTGATAACACATCAAAGGTTTAGCACTAAATTGACCAAATTAAAAGGTTCAAGATTGAATTGACATAAGTATAATAGGTTTAAGATTTTTTTTTAAAATTTTTCCCAAAATGAAATAACCTAATCCTTAACACAGTTTATACATGCGGTCGTCATTTGTTTCGATCAATGCAACGCTTAATCAATTTTGGAGAAGGAAGAGGGAGAGGCTGTTGGGAATAACGCAGGTAGGCTCAACACCATATAAGTAACTCTATTAAAACCGACAAATGCACTTCACACGTGACCTTTTCTTAGCATGTACTCGCCTGTTCCTGAGAAGTTTGTGAAGCCTGATGATCATATCCACCTCATCATCTTGGAATTTCCCTCTCTTAATGTTGGGCTTCAGATAGTTCAACCACCTCAATCTACAGCTCTTCCTGCACCTATTCAAACCTACAAGCTCAAGAAATACAAACATGAGCTTAGCGATCTCTTTCTCTCTCTCTCTAAGTGCATGTGTATACATAGTATAGAGATGCTCTCAGTGCAAATCAATCCGTTGACATGAGTAAAATATCAATACACGTCCTCTTTTTGTCTAATTTTAAAACATTGATGAAATTTCATTGGAAAGCATGAAAAGTTTCACTTAAAGAAGTCAAATCTACTCCGACTTGATATCACTATCTCAAAACTAACGAAAGACACATCCACCCATTTTAACGAATGAAAAACATTTCACTTAAGTAAAAGTATAACGATAACATAAAATTATGTCATAAATAAAATATTATGACATAAGAAGATTTGACACACGCAAATCCAAGTGGATTATCAGATGGGGATGCAACAAGAGAACAATGATCCCCATCACTATACAGATTTACGCGCGCACGTGTATGCAAATAAAAAACAAGAATAACCTTCACATACAATTATACAATACCTGCTCTCTGAGGAACTCGATGCCACTCTCCTTCTCCGTACCTCTGGACACTGCTCCTCAAGAGAACATCTTCCTCTTCCGTCCACGAACCTTTCCTCAATCCGAAGGACGATCCTTTCTGCATCTCTCTTCCCTCTCCCGCTCTCTCTCTCTCTCTCTCTCTCTCTCTGAGGCTTTTCGTGAACAGTTTGCGGATTACGTTTTCAAGCACACTCGAAGTCCTACGTTGTCATCGGTGCTTTTAGGGGCCACGTGCCCCTTCATTTTCCACAAAAAACGCAGATCTACATCGGTTGTCAAATACCGCGGAAGATTGCAATTCCTCTAATCGTCAATTATTGCTATACGCAACAGTACAAATGGATCTTCCGAGTTCGATATGATTCTTTCCGCGTGGTTGCGACCTTTCAGTCTGCAGAGTCGAATCTTGGAATGAGGATCTTTTCATAGAGCTAGAAAACACAAAGGGGACTTAGAACGATTTAGAAAAATCATATTTCTTTTGCAATGAAAAGAAAGATAGCGAGTACGGTACCTACTGGTCCAGCGTCTGTGCATTGTCGCGGACCACCGTTTGTATGAATTGTTTCGTAACTTCCATTCTTTTAACTAACTTTCTCATTAACCAACACTAAATATCAAGATTCGCTGTTTTGCATCTATATAAAATGGGTAAAATACACACGAGACCGAGTTGCCTATTACGCTCACGCACGACTTGCTTTGATGTCACTAACCTCTTTTGCTTCTATATGAGGGCTATTGCTTTTGGCCGAAGTGTCTTATTAGTGTCCTTCCTCTTGTGAAAGCATCTTGCACAATAACGCGGTCTTTTATGCCTAGTGGTCCTAAGTATGCTTGTATTATTGTAATAGTGTGTTTATACCGCTACAATATTACCCATGGCTTCATCTATATAATGGTTACTTCAGTAAGAAGTTAGAACAAGATTAGTGTTTTGAAAATCTCTTTTATATGCAATTCCTTAATGGCCTTCTCAACAATTTCTCTTCTTCCACGAACTCTAATGTTAGTAAGAAGCTTAGGTTTATACTGTTAGTTCAATACAATAAGTCGGTTCCACAAATATAACCTTCATTCACCACTCTATCGATCTAGGGAATTAGAAAGTTTCCGAAACTTGATAGCCTTATAAAATAGATTAATCATTTATGAAGATTAAGAGGCAGTTCCATTGAAAGGCTGAGAGAAGGGCCATGTGTTGTGAGATAGCATAAGCATCTTAGGAATCATTAGCTTATGCTATAGCCCCATCATGGTATCAAAGACAGCTTCATTTAGATTGGGCTAAGATTATAACTCTGTGAATTAAAATGTGTCTATACTAAGAGAGAGATCCATTTCATCATGACTGAATCTATGGAAAATACCACCCCTATATGTGTCAATGCCCTTGTTATTTAGACTCTCCAATTCCATTATGGAAATCGAATTCCTCTAAGATTGATTATTTTTTATGAGGTTTTCTACCTCAATGAAGATTAGAAGATTATCACTTCTCAACTTTCTCTTGAAATCCTTATTCCCCTTTGACAAGCCTACTTCCTTCTCTCCCATCAAATCCATCAAAAAAATGATCCACCATACTCCGAAGGAAGTTAAAAAATTCAGCGAACCAATACCCCTTTTTTTTATTATCAAAAATCAATACCTCATTTCAACTTGTTAAAATATGTCTCAAATTTAAGCCTTCAATTAAACATGGCCCATAACATGCAAATAAATGAGGTCCAAGTTGGACTTTCGTGAAATCTTAGAGTTGGTTATTTTTCCTGCCAACGTTAATTCTATATGCTTGCGTAGAAGAAAGAAGCATTATAAGGGTTCTAACATTAATTTCTTTAACTGTGACAAACTGCTCATGGGCTTCATTTAAGTTTGGACGTGGGAGAGAGATTTGTTCTTCAGTCACAAATCATATGAGAGATATGTTTCTATTGAAAATAAATGAGATGTTATATTTTTTACGAGGTGGTAGCGGAGACGACAACTCCCTTCAGAGGCCACAGACATATAGACCATGACATTTATTGAAGAGGGTCCACCAGCAATGATGGAGACACCTTGCTTTGCTACTATGAAAGGAGTGTATAGCTCTTAGAAGACACGAAGAGGAAAGCCATTAACGATAAAAGGAACAGTTCAAATCATTATTTCATTGGAGTGGTCTCTTGGTCCTTTTGTTATCTTCTGCTTTCTTCTAATCCAACCAGAAGGTACCCCCCTCCGGCGGATCGGGAGATTTGTGCATAAAACACCGTGGACATAAGGTGTAATTTTAAAATTTTAAAAAAAATACTCGAATGTATGAGAGATTATTATCATGTAATTCTTTGATTAATTAGTAGATTATTTGTAGTTGACTCTCTCTAGGATCAAATCATATAAATCTCTTGTATCTTTTATTATTCTTTGATTAATTAGTGAATTAATCGGGAGATTTGTGCTGAAAACACTGTGGACATAAGGTGTAATTTTAAAATTTAAATAAATACTTGAGCATATGAGAGATTGTTATCGTGTAATTCTTTGATTGATTAGTGAATTCTTTGCAGTTTGCTCTCTTTATAGACGTATATATCTATACTTGGATCGAATCATATAAATCTCTCGTATCTTTATTATTCTTCCTTTTATATCTCTCTTGATTTCTGTTGCTCTTGATATTGAGATTTTGGGGGCCTCCACGTTAAAATATTTCAACAATTGGAATTCGAGCTAAGGTTTTGCAATTATGTTTGGAGGGCAAGTAGAAATTGAGAAATCTAACGAAAGGAATAACTTTGGGTTGTGGAGTACTGATATATGTGTGCTATTAACAACCTAAAGTTTAGCTAAGGCATTGGATGGCAATGATAAATTGCCGAAAGCAATGAAACATACCAATAAAAATGAGCAAATGGAGAGGGTGAAGAGTATAATCTTGTTGAACCTATAGGATGAGGTGTTAATAGAGATGGGTAAAGAGAAGTATGCTGCATATTTGTGGGTAAAACTTCAAGCCCTCTATGTAACAAAGGGTTTGAATTGTTGTGATAGGGCGAGCGATCAAACAAAATATAGACGGAAGAAGAAAATAAATCGGATACTAGATTTACGTGGTTCAGTCGTAAAGACCTACGTCCACGGGGAGAGCAGCAGTGAATTTCACTATAGATCAAGCGATACAAGGAGATTATACACTTGAGTCACTCAAACACTCTCTCGGTGTTTCCCAAGCCCCAATTACACCCAATAACGCACACAGTGTTTAGCCTCGAAATTCCTCAAAAATAATCTCTCAATCTCACGAAGGAATTACACGCAAATCTTACCTGAAGATTTAATCGACTACAAACACTAAGCTTCTTGGATGTAATTCAAGAGTAAGCTTCGCAGCACGAACAACACGAAGATCCAAAGCCAAGCACCCAGCACCTATGAACAGTGTTTCACAAACAGAACACCCACGGCACTCCGAGTAAACGGCGCTTGAATATGTATGCTTCGCTCAAGAGAGTCCCACGAGCATAAAGTTATATATATTGCAGCAAAAGAAGACAAACCAATTTTACTCGGAGAGAAAACCGTATGATTTGGTCAAATCCAGAATTTTGACTCTTTCCTTTATTTTTTTATTTGTTTCTTCTCTTGCTGAAGAATTTTGACAAATGCATCTTTTATTCAAGTCAAAATTCTAACTTTCCCTTTCTGATTTTCCCTTGCCAATCTCCGCTTGATTTCAATTTAATTTACTTTCAAAATTCAGCTTTTCACTCTGGGCTTAAACTCGAGACATATTTTAACATGAATAATCGCCAATATTTGTTGAAGATGATTGTTCAGTTCCAATATGCTGAAGATACGTCTATCAGAGTCCACTTAAATGAATTTAACAAACTGATGATGGATCTGAAGAACGTTAGTGAGATCCCAATCGTCATGCCCCGAATCCTGAGCATGCAACAGTCTCTTCCCTTGGTCGATAGAAAGTGACATCCCAGGACCTGTCGACGACCATTTGTTGACACCTAACTTTAGCAAATATAGGAAAATAAAGAAAATAAAAATTGCATTGGAACAAATAAAAGGAAAAAAAATGAAAAATGGGGGAAATTGATTTGATTGAATTATGCAAGGAAATATGAAATTTTGATGGATGTTCGGATTTTGTTAAATGCAGCAACAATTTTGAAATCAAGTGAAAAATGGGCAAGAATTGAGCTGATTGCCAAATCATACAGATTTGATTTAATGTGATAAGAAATGGTAACTCGGGAAATGCCATATAAAGAGACCGTTTCTAATCACTATAAAAGAGAGGCTCATTTTTCATGAATTGGGGGGGGAATTCGGAAAAATTCGAGAGAGGAATTTCTGCAAGAAAAAAATCCGTGAAGGAAAAGAGGGAACTTCGTCTTTTGTGGATTTTTTGTATTTCTTTTGTTCTTTCCTCAAAGTCAAAGAAAGAAAAGAAAAGAGGGAAAGGGAGAAAAGATGTGAGGGCAGAGGGAGAAGTGACGTACAGCAGAGAGGAAAAAAAAAAAAAAAAGAAAAAGGGATTGTTCACTGTCTTCTTCGTGGAAGCCTCCCGACACCCCCACCATACCCGCGTGCGGGTGCGCGATTTTGGGTGCGATTATGTGGCGCACTTAGTACTTTGCGCGCCCGCGGTTTAATTAGCATTAATCCCTTACTATTTATTTATTTTTTATTTTTTAATTCAAAGGTTGCCTTTTAATTTGAGAATTTTCGGATATGAAATATAAAACGAAAATTCGAAATTCGAAATTCTATTTAAAAAAACTATTATTCCGAATTTTATTTGTGTCTTTTCAAGACAACCTTTGGAAAAAATTACTTATTCGGTTTTGCAATTTTTTTTTTTTGAAAGGTTGCAATTGTTCGGTTTTCGACTTCTTCCTAAGAGTCGCATTTGTTTATCCGAACAATTTTCTAAAAGACGTGTTTGTTCATTCTTTGGCAATTTTCACGAAGAGTTGCAAGACTGTTTCATATATATACTTGTCATTTTTCGGAACGAAAATGTGGTCATTTTTTGAGTATTCTTTCTAAAAAAACTGCAGTCAATTTTTCGATTGTTTTCTGGAGAGACCCTAGAGAAATACTAGAATTGCTATCTAGTATTCTCATCCGAGACTTTGTTGTATCCTGGAGGATTTTTGCCGGTGACCATTAGCAACGTTGTGGGGCAAATAAATCCTTAAAGAAAGTGATATCACGCCTCAAAGTCCGAGTTGTTTTACTCAATCCGATTTCATTGTTCAACCCATTTCGAAGCCATATTTTTCCAACAATTTTAAGGATTTATTTTGCTACAATGGAGTCGGAGACAATCAAAGTTATGAATCAAGATATGGTCAAACTAGACCGGTTCGATGGGAACAATTTTGCTCGCTGGAGGGACAAGATGATGTTCTTACTCACTGCTCTGAAGATCTCCTACATACTAGATCCTAACTTGGCGCCTATAGAAGATCCTAAGCCTACTTTCGATGGAGGACAGCCAAGTGCGAAAGCCATTGAGAGGGTTAATAAGGAAAAGAAGAAATGTGTGGAGGATGAATTACTTTGTCGAGGACACATTCTAAACACACTCTCCGATCGTTTGTACGACTTATTCACTGAAATGAAGTCGGCCAGAGAAATTTGGAATGCACTGGAATTCAAGTACAAAGCGGAGGAGCAAGGTACCAACAAATATCTAATTGCAAAGTATTTTGATTTCAAGTTTATTGATACTAAACCCTTGCTGGAACAAGTCCATGAATTACAAGTGATTGTGAATAAGATTCGTGCTCTCAAGATTGATATTCCATAAGCTTTTCAAGTTTGAGCAATTATTGCGAAATTGCCTCCAAGTTGGAAAGACTATGGAAAAAGGCTGATTCACAAGTCGGAGGACTTTACTTTGGAGCAAATACAGAAATATCTTCGCATTGAGGAAGAGTCATGTTTACGTGATAATTCTGTTTTGTACAATTCCAAGGTGAATTTTGTGGATAAAAAACGGAAACTCGGCCAGAACTTCAAAGTAAAAAGCGGGGGCATAAATTCAAGAGAACACAAAAGAAGCAAAAGGGTTGATGTTTTGTTTGTGGCAAACAGGGACACTACGCCAAGGATTGCATTCACCACAAGAGCATTTCAAAGGACAAGAATATTCCGGTGGTGAAAGCAGATGCAAATCTGGTTGAAGAAAATTATGTAGCCATGATTTCGAACATGTTTTCGAACATGGAAATTTCTGAAATCAATGATACGATGGCTATGGTTTCTGAAATTAATTCTACCCTTGTCCAATCGGTTGGTGGATAGATTCTGGAGCAACAAATCATGTGTGCAAGGACAAGTACATGTTCAAGTAATTTGAAGAGATTGTTGACTCAAATGTTCAAGAGGTCCTGATGGTGAATAATGCTCTTGCAAAGGTTGCTGGAAAAGGCACGGTGGAGATAGACTTCACTTCTGGAAAGAAGATAACTCTTCTTAATGTGTTATTTATACTCGAAATTAGGAAGAACCTAGTTTCTATTGATTTACTTTGTAAGAGGGGGTTTCGGATTTTGTTTGAATCCGACAAGGTTATCCTGTCAAAAAATAGGCTGTTTGTTGGGAAGGGTTATGCCAATGATGGCATGTATCAACTGAGTATCAATAATAATATTTCTAGTTTTGCTTATATTGTCAAGTCTTCAATTTTATGGCATAGTAGTTTGGCACATATAAATATTCGTTATTTGAAGAACATGAGAAAATTAGACTTGATAAATTTTAATGGCGAATTTGATAAATGTGAAATATGTGCTAAGTCAAAACTTACTAAGAAGCCATTTCCTAGTGTTAAAAGAAATTCGAATTTATTGGATTTGGTTCATAGTGATATATGTGAATTTAATGGTATGCTAACACGTGGAAGTAAAAGGCATTTTATTACCTTTGTGGATGATTAGTAGGTTCTTATATATTTATCTCATGAGATTGAAGGATAAAGCATTTACCATGTTTAAGAAATATAAAGCTGAAGTAGAGAATCAATTAGAAAAGAAAATCAAAGTTCTACGATCAGATAGAGGTGGAGAATATTTCTTAAATGAATTCTTTTCATTTCGTGAAGAACATGGTATTATTCATCAAGCTTCAACACCATATACTCCACAACAAAATGGTTTAGCTGAAAGGAAAAATCGATCTCTTGGAGAAATGGTTAATTGTATACTTTCAAATTCAAAGCTACCAATTAATCTTTGGGGAGAAGCATTACTTATTGCATGTTATATTCATAATAGAATACCTTCCAAGAAAAATGACATAACTCCTTATGAAATATGGAAAGGTAGAAAGCCAAATTTGTCATATCTTAAAGTGTGGGGGTGTTTAGCATACTACCAAGCTCTAGATCCTAAGAGAACAAAGCTTGGTCCTAGAGCTATCAAAAGTGTTTTTGTAGGGTATGCTGAAAATAGTAAAGCTTATAGGCTTCTTGATTTAGAGTCTAATGTCATCGTAGAATCGAGAGACGTCGAATTCTTTGAGAATAAATATTTTACAAGTTCTGAAATAATTGAAAATAATTCAAGATCTATGGAAACTCAAAGTGATTTTCAAGAGAAAGAAATGAATGATTCTAAAGACATGATTGAACTAAGGAGAAGTACTAGAGCTAGGAAAATAAAAGACTTAGGTCCTGATTTTATTAGTCATGTCTTTCTTGTTGAAGGTGATGGAGATAATAACGTGATAAATAATACCCTTTAGTATTAAATTTAGAAGATGATCCTAGAAGCTTTAATGATGCTATGTCTTCTAGAGATGCTTCTTTTTGGAAAGAAGCTATGAATGATGAAATTGACTCAATTATGTCCAATAATACTTGGGTATTAGTAGATTTACTGAAAGGATCAAAACCTATTGGGTGCAAATGGGTTTTTAGAAGAAAATATCATTATGATGGTTCCATTCAAGCTTTTATAGCTAGACTTGTAGCTAAGGGATATAGACAAAAGGAAGGAATAGATTATTTTGATACATATGCTCCTATTGCACGTATAACTTCTATTCGAGTTCTTTTTGCTCTAGCTTCCATTTATGATCTTTGTGTTCATCAAATGGATGTTAAGATTGCTTTCTTATATGGAGACTTAAATGAGGAGATTTACATGGAACAACTGGAGGGTTTTGTTCTTCCTGGAAATGAAAGAAAAATATGTAAATTGATTAAGTCTCTTTATGGACTTAAGCAAGCTCCTAAGCAGCGGCATGAAAATTTTAATTCGGTCATATTGTCAAATGGTTTCATCAATAGTAGTGCTGATAGGTGTATATACTCTAAATTCACTAAAGACTATGGTGTCTTAGTGTGCTTGTATGTTGATGATATGCACATTTTTGGAACGAATATGACTGGAATTAATGAGACTAAGAAGTATCTAACTTCCATGTTTAAAATGAAGGATTTGGGTGAAGTAGATACTATCTTAGGTATTAAAGTTAAGAAAAATAGTGGGGGTTATTCTTTAAGCCAATGTAGTTATGTTGAAAAATTATTAAATAAATTTCAACATCTTGGTTTTAAAGAAATAAGTACTCCATTTGATTCTAGTATTAAATTAAATTATAATACTGGTAGAGCGGTGGCACAACTAGAATATGCAAGTGCTATAGGGTCTTTAATGTATGCGATGCATTGTACTAGACCCGATATTGCTTATTCTGTATGCAAGTTGAGTAGGTATACTAGTATTCCAAGTACAGAACATTGGAGAGCTATTACTAAAATTTTTGGTTATCTTAAGAGAACTAAAAATTTTGGATTGTTCTACAATAATTATCCGGCTGTATTAGAAGGATACACCGATGCTAGTTGGATTACAAGTGTGGGAGATGAGCGTTCCACTTCTGGATGGATCTTCACACTAGCTGGAGGTGCTGTATCTTGGGCAAGCAAGAAACAGACATGTATAACTCACTCAACAATGGAATATGAATTTATTGCTTTGGCGGCAGCTGGGAAAGAGGCTGAATGGATTAGAAATTTGTTGTTAGATATCAAATTATGACCTAGTCCTATGCCTCCTATTTTTATCCACTGTGATAGTCAGGCCACTTTGGCAAGAGACTATAGTAGCACCTATAATGGTAAGTCTAGACACATTAGTCTAAGACATGAATATGTGAGACAATTGATTAAAGATGGTACCATAACAATTATCTATGTGAGGTCAAGTAAAAATCTTGCCGATCCTTTGACGAAGGCTTTACCAAGACATATGGTAATAACGACCTCACAAGAAATTGGGCTGAAACCCTTTAATTGAAATCACCAATAATGGTAACCCTTTCTAGAACATCACTAGTTACAAGGTTTAATGGGTAAGAACAAGTTATGCCGTTTAGTCAATTGCATTTTACATACACATCACACGAATACTAATAATACACTTACACATCATTTGAATCTTTTTTAAACACAAAGCATCCATGATACATGGAGTCATAAACATATCTTCGGAAAAAAATAAAAATAAAGGCATTACATGGAAATAATTGACGGTTGCATTTAAAGATATAATTGAAAAATGTGGGGATTGTTGGGACACTAATCCCTCTCTAGATCTATGTTTCTCTAGTTATATTCCTAGGCAAGAATAAGATTTGCCAGGATTAGTGAATCAATTAGGACTTCGTGTCTTTTGGAGTAATATAAATGAAGTCTCCCTTTGTGTCCTACTTTTTCGGTAATTAAACAGGCTTAAAACCAATCAAAGCTACACATCTAAACTTATCCATGGAGTTAGAGCACTAATTCAGTCACCTAAGATCAAAGGAAGAAAATCATGAGGAGGACAATCTCTAATATTATAATTTGATACGCTTCTAAAAGAGAAATACCCAAATTACAGGAAAGTTTTCTTTTTTTCACCTAAGGAATGCCCTGTTTTTTTAAGTCCCAAAGTTCAGACGTAGTAGTTTAAGGACATACTAAGGTCCCAAAAAAAAAAAAATCAATATGATAATTTGAGACGATTCTAGAAGAGAAATTTCTAGCCAGTCCACACATGCATTAACTTCCTTGTATGGACGACGGATAATGACTTCCCCACACAGATGAACCGTCTTGAAGATCTACACAAGCAAACTCTCTTGAGTTTCTCAACTTGCTACTACTATCAAAGATTTTGAGTAATTGCAAACTGCAAATCAACTTCTAAAATCAACTAGTTCGCACTAGGGGAGTGCGTTAGCTCAAGAGCTAGATAGACTACCCAAAGTTCAGTTGGAATGAATTGTGATAACCAATTGAGCAAGCAAGATCACTTGATCATCTCCTTGTGTTTTATCTAATGAAGCGAATCATCACCCAGCAGGTTTTCTATTTCTTGCCAAAATTTGGATAAATAGTTAGCTTAGCAGTGTTGCGGATGCGTGTGTAAATTAATTTGCTACACAGTACAGATTTGACTTCTCACATTATGAATTGCATTATTCTTTTTGTATCGGATTACTCGTCAAGATTCGTCTTGTCTCTAAGCTATAATCCACGAAGTTAACACATTTTTCGTGGCTAGAGTCATTTCCAATCCAATGAAATCATCATTCGAAGGATCAGAGAACCTACAGTTTTCAAAGTGTAACAACAATTGGGATCACTAAGCTACTGGACGGGCTTCTACTCCCAAATCCATAATGGATGGCCTTTCGTTATAATTGGAGTAATGATTAGACGTACCAATTTTAAGCACTGTACGAATCACATGTCCAATTAGCAGGAAGCAAGCTTTTGATAAGAGCTTTCAGTGGTAGTCCGATAACTTAACGCTCAGTTTAGATACATTCTTTATTTTAATATATTAGGGCCTGCACACCTTATATCCCTAATTAGAGAAGATTTTTTTTTTCTGACCTTTAAAAATACTCTCAAATTTTACGTTTCAAAGTTCATACAAGTTAGCTTTATGATAATACATAACTACTTTGAGCTGTCAAATAAGACAAGCTGCAGACCATGATAAACAACAGACCGCTCGCTTCCCTTCTTACAACCAACAAATTGTTTAAGGAATTATAAATCCTGCGGGAAGCTTAGAAAAGAAGTGACAAGACCTAGAGTTTACTTAAAACAAAGAATCGTAATTTTGCTCGGAGAGGCTGTCCCTTCACCTAAAGGCATGTCAGACGTTGCAATCTCTTTCATTATTGTAGTGCTTTTCCTATATCTGGGCAAAGGACAAACCGTCCTTTCCCCACATATGGGACACACAGACTTCAATTTTAGACGGAATGAAGGGAGGGCAAAAGTGGAAGTAATTATCTTGTCTATTCTCGAAAATAAGCGGATGGTCCAATGACGTCTCGCAATCAACGCCAGGACCAGCCATACCTTTTTGAAGATTTGAAAGTATATGTGGGTGAGCAAATTTAATGATCATTTTGTTGCTTTCGCAAATTTACGCATACTGCATCATATGAACTTAAAGAGACTTCCTAGCCTTTTGACATGTCGATAAGGTTGCAGTGACGAATTCAAACATCATGGATGAACTGAGGAGTTATGGTGCAAATCAAGTATTTATTAAAGTGATATCGCCCCTATTAGAGAATATTCCATGCACATCCCTATTTATTTTTGTTGAGAATATAACTTGAGTTTGAGCTCCTGAAAGAAGCCCAATCCAAGTAGGTTTTTTATTTTTTTATCTTTTGGGTGAAGAGTATCCAAGAATAGTTTTTGATCAGGACAATCAATTGTATGACTTGCTCGTAAATTACATCTCAAGGATTCGAAGTCATGAAAGTCTTGTGTTAATATTTAGTGAATTCATTTGTACGATTGAAAATTTATTTGTGAGGAATTATGAGAGCTAAACACTGTATAAATTGTTTGAGGTAATTAAGGACTGAGAAATACTAGAAGTATTTTAAAATTCAAGTGTGCTTATTTATCTCCATTGTATCGCTTCATCTATAAGGGAATTCTATGCTACTCTTCCCATATAGTAGGTCTCATCAAACCAATTACGTAAAATCTAGTGTTCGAGTTATATCCTTGTTTTGTTTATTATATCGTTGGATCGCTTATTTTTTGCAACAATTAATATTAGAGCTAGGCTTGACTAAGTTGAAGACAATTGATGATGATAGAAGAAGGAAAAGTGAAAATCGACAGATTTGATGCAAGCATTTTTGCTTTATGAAAATGTAGATTTAGGATTATCTACAGCTAAGAAATCTGCACTTGCCCTTGTCTAGGCGGAAACCATATTCAATGGAGCAAACCGATTGGAAGCAATTGGATAGATAGGCATCACGTGTTATTTGGCTAATATTGGCTCATAACATCCCATTTAAAATTATGAAAAAGATTATCACTGCGAATTCAATGAATGCCCTATCCAACATGTACGAGAAACCCTCCTTCTACGATCATTAAGGTCTACTTGATGCAACATTTGTTTTACTTAAAGATGAACATAAATGCGTTAGTTGCTGATTATACCAATGAATTCAATGTAATCATCAGTCAACTGAGTTCAGTTAATATCCACTTCGATGATGAGGTATGTTTTTTGATTTTATTATCTTCATTTTCTAATAACGGGAATAATATTGTTAATGATATTAGTAATTTCGTTGGGTCAATAAGTTTCATATCTAATGAGGTTCTTGACTTGATTCTAAGTGAAGACATCCATAGAAGGGAATCTAGTGAGCTTATATTTATTGGTTTAGTATATAAAGTTAAAGGAAAAACTATTGTTGTGTTAGCAAGAGTAGTGCAAACTTGAATAGACTTTGCTAGTCTAGGATTGGTGGTGTTGTTTGTTCGAATTGTGGCTAGAAAGGCATTTTCGAAGGGATTGCCTTAAACTAAAGAGTGAGAAGGGTAAGGGAATTATCCATTGATGATATTGGTGCAATTGCTTATGGTATTGATCATGTCTTGTCTATCAATAAGGATTCATTATTTAACAGATGGATTATGAATCTAGGTCGTTTGTTTCACCATTTATGAAACATAAACTAGATTAATACTTATCAGTGCACAAATAATGGTAAAGTGCAATTGAGAATTAATGTTGATCGTAATGTTGTGAATGTTGGTGATGTTAGAAATATAATGCAAGATGTTATGTGAGGACCTTAATTGGAGAGGGGCATGCTCTAGAGTTAAAGAAAAAACTTAATTTTCTTAAGTGCCCTAGATTTAGTTGGGTGTTGGTATACTCAAGAATGTGGATTTCTAAAGGTTGTTCAATGTGTCTTGGTGGTAATAAGAGAAATCAAGTATAGTTGCCTGTATGAGCTTCATAGAGAGAGATAATGATGGATCTCACCATAGAAATGTTGGATGCATGTGTTCGATAGTCTCAATTGTGGCATATAAGTTTGGGGCACACTAGTGAGAGAAGCTTGAAGATTTCGAGTGAAAGGAATTGTTATATGGTTATGCTGATGATAAACCGGATTTATGTAGGTGATGTGACTTACACAAAAAGCGAAAGTGCAATCGATACAATTTTTAGAGAAATCATGAATATTGCAAAGTTGATTCACTTATATGTCACAGGTTGTCACGATTTCCTTTAAGAAAAATTGATAAATTTATGACAATAATTGTGGATGACTACTCAAGGAGGACCTTATTGTTTGTGTTTGGTCACAAGTTTGATGATGTTGTCAAGATCTTGCAGTTGAGAACTTTCATTGAAAGAGAAACTAGTAAGAAGATCAAGCATGTGTGGACTAACAATAATATAGAGTTCTGGTCACAACTGTGAAACGAATTCTACATGAAGGAAGACATATTGAGGTATCACACTAGTACTAGTGAACCACAATAGGTTGTGAGTATATCGATAAAACATTAATGGAGACGACTCATTTTCTAGTGCTTGGATAACTGGGAAATTCCTAGTAGATGTGCCTAGTACGATGAGTTACCTAGCGGATAGGTTTTCATTAACCACAATTGGATGCTTGACTCGTAATGAAGCGTAGTCGGCTAACATTACTGATTATTTTATTGTTAGAGCATTTGGTCTATCGTGTTATGTTCAAGTAAATGTTGGTGACCTCAATAGAAGGGCAAGAAAGTGCTAATTCCTAGTTTATGCAAAAATTAAATTCATATGTTATCGGCGGAGGAGTTACATTTGATGAGTCTCTAATGTTGCTGGGTAAAAGTGTTTATGGTAGTGTTTATAAAGGACTCGAACGGTGTTTAGTTTCAAGGTAAAGTTATGACCATAAACTCCTGAGGCAATGGGTAGTAGTGTTGTAATCAACATGGATGGTGCTTATAGTGAGCTGGAGCTAATAGTGCCTATAGTTGCTGTAACTATTGAGTTTAATGAGGTTCGTGCTCGATCTCCTAATAGATATAGATGCAAAGATGGTTTTCCTTTTTTAATCTACTTGCGTTAGAAAATCCTTGTAGAGCGATTAATGATGTAGGTTAAGTTAATGTTAGATGAGGTCAACGGTTTTGGCGAAGTTCAATATGGCTTTGATTTAGAAGTTATCTATATTGGTTGAGTCCACAAGAATTGTAAGAAAGTAGAAATGAAGTTGAGATTTCAATGCAATTATTGTGACTTGACTTAAATGTTGAGCTTAAGTAGAGATTGTTGAGAACATGTCTTGAGTTTGAACCCAGGAAGGAAGCTTGATACAATTAGATTTCCTAACTTGAGCAGACTTTCCATGTGGAATCCATTTTTTTATCATTATATAATATAAGAAGCAAATTTTCTTCAAGAATAGTATCATAGATGAGCATTTGGCCATGACAATCAATTGGACGGTGTGCTCGCAAATTACATACCGAGTGTTTGAAGCAATGAAAATCTCATGCTAAGCTTTTATATTCATCGATAAAATTGAGAAATAATTTCGTGAGGAATTGTGGTTGATAAATACTATATAAGTTAGGTGTAATTAGAGGTTGGGATAAATTGAGAGTGTTTTAGTGATTTGAACGTGGTTATAATCTATGTTATATCGATTGATTTATAATGATATCTATTGCTCAATCGGTGGAGAAGGTCACACTAATTGACCTACGTAAATGTGGTGTTTAATATATTTTCTTGTATTGTTTATTATATTCAGTTATCTATTTTTTGCAATGCTTTTAATTTTAGAAAAGAATAACTTTGTAGTTGATGAAATACAAGTAAATAAATCTCAACCATCTGTTGAAAAATCTTTAGTATTTCTATTTGAAACCTCATAGAAAATCAATCTAGAAATAGATCACAAATGTTGCTATTAATGTCCTTTAATGATGTTAGACTTCAGGGTAGACATAGATTCCAAATAGAAAATAGGATCCGAAGTTAATGTAGGTGCAGGGTTTCTATTCATAGAGAGTCACTCCACTTTAATAGAACCAAAGGGGTTGCACTGAGCCAAGGATGCATTTAGTTTGACTTTTGAGAAGTCTTTGAGAAAATATAAAGGCATTTAAGGGGTTTTTCGAAATGTAAGTAGACTTTGGTAAGTTGTAATATGAAAATACATTGAGAAACAACTTTGATTTAAGCGGTGTTTGAAAAAAAATTACACTTTATAAAGCACTTTACTATTTTTTTAAATAAGATTCAAAACTAGTGATGGATTAGCGACTAGTAGCCTCGTAGAGGTCAGGTGACCTTAGGCAAGCCACGACCTAGGTGACCAAAACCTTGAGTTGAGCAATTGTCGGTGATGTTAGTCAGGCTTGTGCAACTCACTACAGAGCTTCACTACATAGAAAAGATGAATAGTGCTTTGAGGGAAAAATCGGAAACAAAAAAAATAGTGAGGGTTTGGAAGAACTTTTTTTTTACTAACCTTAAAGTGAGCTTTTTGAAAATGTTGAAAGCCCACCTACCTTGGGCTTTCAACTTTCACAAAGACAACATTTGGCTAAAGTGTTTGGCAAAAATTTTGCCAAACACCCCTAATTTTTCCCCTCCAAAGCCATTTAGAAAAGTGGTCCTAAAGGGAGCCTAAGTATAGTTTCTCGCTGAGTAGTATAAATGTCACTAAACATGCGGTGGGAATGAAGCCTTAGGGCCATAACTTGACAATTCCATAAATGCATTGGTTGCTGAGGGCACATCCAAAACTATATGCGAGATTTTATCCAATGAAACCGTTTCCCTATCAAATGTGGACAAAGCCCCTTTCAAAATGTAAATCTATATAGAAATCGGCAAAACGTGTGAAGGGTCCTTTGTTAATTTTTAGATAGGAAACGCAAGCCGACGAGAAAATTAAAGATGCGAAGATTAGAGATAATCATGACCGGCTATGTAAAAGAGTACTAAAATGCAAGATAACAAGAATATAAAATTGACCAATTGGTGTTCATTGATTGATTGATGGTCCTTTGCTCAACAATTCCAATACTTACAGCCGCCAACGATTAATGACAATTAAAAAAAAAAAGAAATAATATTCTACGCGACTCTTAGAATTTAACATGTATTTTACAAATGGTTATCAAAAGACCTCTAGTCAACGATCAAGGCCTTATCACTCACCCTGTGTCGACAATTTCTTTTGTAACTCACAACTCCACTTCCTTACGGTTATAACAATCTGTGTTTCTCAGCCACTATGATCAGTGGCTTTGAGATTTACGACACCGCGATTTGACAATCGTGATAGCTTCATGATTGAATGGGTCATCATCATTGTAGCCGAGATTGTTTGTTTCGTCACTTGAACATTTATCTTGTTCTTAATCCATCGATCTTCATTAACTGAACCAAGTCTCATTTACTGCCGTTCATGGCTCAACAACTAGTACGATCATATCTCGTTCAGTCTCTCAAGGACTTAGGGCAATTTTTTGTGTCAACAGAAGGAATCCCACCAATAGTCATAAACAACAAGACTGCCATCAACAATGACGTAAATTAACTTGAGAGAGGGAAAGAGAGAAAGAGAGATTATTTTTGTGCGAGGTTTAGATTTTCTTCTCATTGTAACCCGACTATGCTAACTCATAACAAAAACGTGGGTTAGATGTCAGTATATTTCATTGTCCAGTAAGGGCAAGAACATGATTATTAAAGCAAATCCAACTTTTCTCGAAAGAGCAATACATGTGAAATTTAGAAAGTTCAACGGCAGCACTTGCATCCACTAATTATAATTGAAGCGGCATCCCTGATTGTAGTTGCAGAAATATACAGATGATGAAGAAGACAAAATCGTTTGGCAAGATTTACAACTGTTTTCTCCCATTGATCTGTTCTTTTCTCCCCTCCGGCCCCTTTAAATCCTACATTGTTTCTCCGACTTTCTGCACGAAATGTTTTGTTTATCAGCATTCGTTCTAACTAGGATCCCACATTACCATAGAACCGATTCATCAGAACGACAAACTCAACTAAGAGCAAAACGGATCATCTTATTTTTTTTCTCAAGCTATGAAATTAGTTCAACGAGCTTATTTTGTTTGTTTGTTTGTTTGCATGTTAAGTACTGGCCTTCAGATCATTTATATCCTTGAGCACCATCATGAAAATTCAAAACCAGATTCTTTACTAACATTTTCTCTTCTGTCACGGTAGGATTCTGATCGCCATAATTCTTCTTCTTTGTTCGGCCAACTTTCACGTCATGTTTCTTGAGAAATTGTGTCCTTCACCGCCATTCGAGACAGACCAGAAACTTTTGATGCAGATGAAGGGTTTTAACTATTGAAAAAGGTTCTACTTACGGTACGGTGGAACATCAAACGAGTATTTCCTCGAACGTTAAAAATCACAGTTGATATTCTGAAAATCTTGTCATGTATGCATGTGGGGCGTTTTATTCGAAACGTATCCAAATATATCGCAAATCTTGGAAGGATTCATAGTCACCGTTGATGTTCTAGAGTCATTATTTTCCCTTGTACGGAGTCATACGGACCACAAGCATACGAAGGGATCACGTGCAGAAAAGCAGTACACACGCCACTTGGTTCTCCCATGTCCGTATTCATACAAACCCCACTCATATGAAGGCGACACATGCATAAGTAATATCCAAGGGCCCGGCAAGATCCTATCACCCCGTCCAGTCCCAGATGCTTTCTGCATCGAAGGAGAGTCCGCTCCAACAATCCAACCATGCCTCCGTCGTCTCCGAACGCAGCTGAAAGTCATCATCGATCCAGGGGCTTCTGTTTGGAGGCACGTCGTGGACGCGCGGCTCCCGGGACTTGTTCAGCTCCCTATAGGCTTCGACCCCCAAGGAAGAGAAGTTCTTGGAGATGTTCCGAGGGCGAGGCCTTATGACTTCAACTTTTACCAAATCTTGGGGTTTCTCGTTCTCCGGCTTCCCTTGGCAAGTCATCAATTTCCGTAGATGGGTGTTCCAATAGTTCTTCACGTCATTCGCAGTTCGACCCGGGAGTCTCCCAGCAATTAGGGACCACCTGCATCAATAATTTCGAATAAATGAAATGTTAAATTATGAGGAAAGATATCGAAAATAATTTCTATACGGTACTCACTTGAGTGTTATAACTTTTTTTTCGATCACAAAATTATCGTAATTTCTCAAAAACGTTTATTTGAGTATTGAAACTTTCGACTAATCGTTTGCATGCCATAACTTCTAAAGAACATTCACCCAGAAACCCAATCCAATATGGCATAACACTTGTGATGAATATTTTTAGAAAATTATGACACTCAAGTGATCCATAAATAAACGAATCAATCCAAAGTAGTGATTTCTTTTTGTTTCCATAAGTGTTCAATCCTGACAAAATAGGGGTTTCCATCGTGGGAATGGCCAATTGATGTCAATAGTCAAGGAATGGGAATTTTCATAAGCTCTCTCCAATCTGCAAACTGTTATAAATGAGTTGCGAACAAGTAGTTTCTTTCTCTTCTAATATATTTGAAGTACGCACCATTAACACCTTTATGTTAAATTCTATAAATTTCCGTCTATTCACCTATTATTACTTTTAAATGTGGAAAAATGGCCCTTCAGAGACATAACTAATCAATAAGTTGGTGCGTGATTTTAATCCATATCAAATGCAACTATGCTAGTGAAGTTGATAAAATGACTAAGATTTAGGGTCTGTTGGGTAAACTAAAAATTTTAAGTGCTGAATTTTAAATGTTAATAATCTTTAATAATGGAAATGGAATTAATATTTGCTTGATAATAATTAAAAATTGACAGCTGAATATCATTAAGCTCTTACCAACATAGAAAAAAGAGGACTGTTGTTAGGTTAAATCAGTATATTAAGCAAGATTCGGATTTTCATAAATTGATTTTCTATTGATTGAATTTAAGTAATCACGTACTGAGCATGCGGCCCATTATGCTTTGCCTCCCTATCCAAAGATGTAGTTATTTTAATTGCTAGATGATAGTTTAATTCCTGCTCTCTCGTTCTTTTTTTTTTGGCCCAAAGAATGAAATGCATGTTTGTGATCGAATTCAAGCTTCTGTTGCTCAGTCTACCTTTCTTTGGACTACATAAACAGAATCGACGTCAGACAAATAATCTCTCTGAGTTTCTTATACCCGTAACCATGATCGGGAGTGACTAGATGTAAGAACAATACATGAACAACCATGCAGTTAGTAAGCAATCCCTCCCCAAGTCGACGACGGCTAATGAGAACCATTACTGGCACTCAGTTAATGTTGTCCGAAGAAATAGGTAGGGGGAGCTAGAGAGAGACTCTATCTTCACATGTGAGCAAGTGTCAAAGAATGTGCGATATGCACTAGGGGTCACAGTCATGTATATCGCTGGAAATGAAAACAGGAGGCTAGTGATTTCATATTACACACTCATCATTTAATATCATAAAATGCCTCTAGATTGCATGAAGATATAGAACAAAAAAAAAAAAAAAAAAACACAAAGATTTGCTCTAAATTCTAAATTTGACTTCACTTGCAACCTAACCTGCATATCCTAAAATCTAGAACCGAACCGATTCCCACTGATTGGGTTCTCAGGTTTCTAGTTATACCATATAATCATGATCTCCCCTAATATATGCTAAACATTATCTAGACAGTTGGATTTGAAGGGTCGCGTTTCGCTGGTTAGATCAATAACCGAACGACATGAGCTGTAGTCGGCAACTTTCGTCTCTCTCATGCGTGTGGCCCATATCTACATATGGTTATTCATTGAACATTTCCGAAATAGTGACTCTTGTATGGACTTTATCGGGGTTGTATGAGCCTGTCCTATCAAGCGGTTGTCATCGGAGACAAGTTGCACTCCAAATGGCTATGCCTATGCACGAGTAACGTTGTCCAAACATATGCCAAAGTTGGACACTTGTCCCTTTCCAAGAAAAGTGGTCATACAAAAAAAAAATAAAGGGAAAATTACTAAAAAGTTGTTAAATTTATTGTACCGATACTATTCAATTCTAAATTTTTCAATTGAGCCAATTTAATTCTAGACTTTCAATTTTCCCAATATTACCTTAAAACTTTTGATGAATTGCCAAACCTTTTGATGATTTATCAATTTAGCCCAATCGGCCAAATTTACTCGGAAATCATTGACATGACAGTTTAGTCATTGTTGATTGTCCTATGTAATACAACTGGTATTGATGTATATAACTTTTTATTTTTCTTGAATTGTTTATTACTTTCTTCTTTTCTTTTTTCCCGACCCAAGGTTGGCAAGGGCTAAAAATCGTCGCCTAATCTAGGCAAGGGCATTGCGGCCCTCACCGATCACAGGCGAAGGCCACAACGCCCTCACCCAAATCAAGGTGAGGGCCATGACCCTCGCCCATTGGCCAGCAACGGAGTCATAGCCCTCGCTTGGATTTGGGCGAGGGTCGATGTCCTCACTTGTGGCCAACAAGGATACTTAGGCCATGGGTGAGGGCCACGATGCCTCGTCTCAACTAGGTGAGGGTCGCCAACAATGATCAGTTGGCAACTAACCTAGTGTTAGGAAAATAAAATAAAAAAAAAAGAAGAAAAAATAATAAATTATTTTTAAAAAAATTGTCCATATTAATATCGGCTATGTTATGTAAGATGATCGGTACTGACTAGATTGCCACATCAATGATTTTCGATCAAAATTTGTTGCAATGACTAAATTGACAAATCGTCGAAGGTTTTATGATTAAATTGACAAAAATTAAAAGATTTAGGACTAATTTGACAACATGTCAAAGGTTCAAGACTGTATTGGCACAAGTATAATAGGTTTAAGATTTTTTTTTTTAATTTTTCCTAAAATGGAATAACCTAATCCTTAACACATTTTATACATGTGGTTGTCATTTGTTTCGATCAATGCAACCCTTAATCAATTTTTGGAGGAGGAAGAGGGAAAGGCTGTTGTGAATAACGCAGGTAGGCTCAACACTATATGAGTAACTCTATTAAAATAGACAAATGCACTTACACATATGACCTTTTCTTAGCATGTACTCGCCTGTTCCCAAGAAGTTTGTGAAACCTGATGATCATATCGACCTCATCATCTTGGAATTTCCCTCTCTTAATGTTGGGCTTCAGATAGTTCAACCACCTCAATCTACAGCTCTTCCTGCACCTATTCAAACCTACAAGCTCAAGAAATACAAACATGAGCTTAGCGATCTCTCTCTCTGTCTCTCTGTCTCTCTCTCTCTCTCTCTAAGTGCATGTGTATACATAGTATAGAGATGCTCTTAGTGCAAATCAATCCGTTGACATGAGTAAAATATCAATACACGTCCCCTTTTTGTCTAATTTTAAAAAAATTGATGAAATATCATTGGAAAGCATGAAAAGTTTCACTTAAAGAAGTCAAATCTACTCTGACTTGATATCACTATCTCAAAACTAACGAAAGACACATCCACCCATTTTAACGAATGAAAAAATTTTCATTCAAGTAAAAGTATAACGATAACACAAAATTTGGAAAAAATAAAATATTATGACACGAGAAGATTTGACACACGCAAATCCAAGTGGATTATACAGATGGGGATGCAACAAGAGAACAATGATCCCCATCACTATACAGATTTACGCGCGCACAAGTGTATGCAAATAAAAAAACAAGAATAACCTTCACATACAATGATACAATACCTGCTCTCTGAGGAACTCGATGCCACTCTCCTTCTCCGTACCTCTGGACACTGCTCCTCAAGAGAACATCTTCCTCTTCCGTCCACGAACCTTTCCTCAATCCGAACGACGATCCTTTCTGCATCTCTCTTCCCTCTCTCTCTCTCTCTCTCTCTCTCTCTCTCTCTCTCTCTCTCTCTCTGAGGCTTTTCGTGAACAGTTTGCGGATTACGTTTTCAAGAACACTCGAAGTCCTACGTTGTCATCGGTACTTTTACGGGCCACGTGACCCTTCATTTTCCACAAAAAACGCAGATCTACATCGGTTGTCAAATACCGC
Organism: Eucalyptus grandis; assembly: GCF_016545825.1. Lineage (NCBI taxonomy): Eukaryota > Viridiplantae > Streptophyta > Magnoliopsida > Myrtales > Myrtaceae > Eucalyptus > Eucalyptus grandis. The sequence continues at coordinate 19,422,848 of NC_052621.1, forward strand.
GGAAGATTGCAATTCCTCTAATCGTCAATTATTGCTATACGCAACAGTACAAATGGATCTCCCACGTTCAATATGATTCTTTCCGCGTGGTTGCGACCTTTCAGTCTGCAGGGTCGAATCTTGGAATGAGGATCTTTTCATAGAGCTAGAAAACACAAAGGAGACTTCGAACGATTTAGAAAAATCATATTTCTTTTGCAATGAAAAGAAAGATAGCGAGTACTGTACCTACTGGTCCAGCGTCCGGGCATTGTCGCGGAACACCATTTGTATGAATTGTTTCGTAACTTCCATTCTTTTAACTAACATTCTCGTTAACCAACACTAAATATCAAGATTCGCTGTTTTGCATCTATATAAAATGGGTAAAATACACACGAGACCGAGTTGCCTATTACGCTCACGCACGACTTGCTTTGATGTCACTAACCTCTTTTGCTTCTATATGAGGGCTATTGCTTTTGGCCGAAGTGTCTTATTAGTGTCCTTCCTCTTGTGAAAGCATCTTGCACAATAACGCGGTCTTTTATGCCTAGTGGTCCTAAGTATGCTTGTATTATTGTAATAGTGTGTTTATACCGCTACAATATTACCCATGGCTTCGTCTATATAATGGTTACTTCAGTAAGAAGTTAGAACAAGATTAGTGTTTTGAAAATCTCTTTTATATGCAATTCCTTAATGGCCTTCTCAACAGTTTCTCTTCTTCCTCGAACTCTAATGTTAGTAAGAAGCTTAGGTTTATATTGTTAGTTCAATACAATAAGTCGGTTCCACAAATATAACCTTTATTCACCACTCTATCGATCTAGGGAATTAGCAAGTTTCCGAAACTTGATATTCTTATAAAATACATTAATCATTTATGAAGATTAAGCGGCAGTTCCATTGAAAGGCTAAGAGAAGGGCCATGTGTTGTGAGATAGCATAAGCATCTCAGGAATCATTAGCTTATGCTATAGCCCCATCATGGTATCAAAGACAGCTTCATTTAGATTGGGCTAAGATTATAACTCTGTGAATTAAAATGTGTCTATACTAAGAGAGAGATCCATTTCGTCATGACTAAATCTATGGAAAATACCACCCCTATATGTGTCAATGCCCTTGTTATTTAGGCTCTCCAATTCCATTATGTAAATCGAATTCCTCTAAGATTGATTATTTTTTATGAGGTTTTCTACCTCAATGAAGATGAGAAGATTACCACTTCTCAACTTTCTCTTGAAATCCTTATTCCCCCCTTGACAGGCCTACTTCCTTCTCTCCCATCAAATCCATCAAAAAGATGATCCACCATACTCCAAAGGAAGTTAAAAAATTCAGCGAACCAATACCCATTTTTTTTATCATCAAAAACCAATACCTCATTTTAACCTGTTAAATTATGTCTCAAATTTAAGCCTTCAATTAAACATGGCCCATAACATGCAAATAAATGAGGTCCAAGTTGGACTTTCGTGAAATCTTAGAGTTGGTTATTTTTTCCTGCCAACATTAATTCTATATGCTTGCGTAGAAGAAAGAAGCATTATAAGGGTTCTAACATTAATTTCTTTAACTGTGACAAACTGCTCATGGGCTTCATTTAAGTTTGGACATAGGAGAGAGATTTGTTCTCTAGTCACAAATCATATGAGAGATATGTTTCTATTGAAAATAAATTAGATGTTCTATTTTTTACGAGGCGGCAGCGTAGACGCCAACTCCCTTCAGAGGCCACAGACATATAGACCATGACATTTATTGAAGAGGGTCCACCAGCAATGATGGAGACACCTTGCTTTGCTACTATGAAAGGAGTGTATAGCTCTCAGAAGACACGAAGAGGAAAGCCATTAACGATAAAAGGAAAAGTCCAAATCATTATTTTATTGGAGTGGTCTCTTGATCCTTTTGTTATCTTCTGCTTTCTTCTATTTATCCAACCAGAAGGTACCCCTCTCTCTGGCGGATCGGGAGATTTGTGCAGAAAACACCGTGGACATAAGGTGTAATTTTAAAATTAAAAAGAAAAATACTTGAATGTATGAGAGGTTATTATCATGTAATTCTTTGATTAATTAGTAGATTATTTGTAGTTGACTCTCTCTAGGATCAAATCATATAAATCTCTTGTATCTTTTATTATTCTTTGACTAATTAGTGAATTAATCGGGAGATTCGTGCTGAAAACACTGTGGACATAAGGTATAATTTTAAAATTTAAATAAATACTTGAGCGTATGAGAGATTGTTATCGTGTAATTCTTTGATTGATTAGTGAATTATTTGCAATTTTCTCTCTTTATAGACGTAGATATCTATACTTGGATCGAATCATATAAATCTCTCGCATCTTTTATTATTCCTCCTTTTATATCTCTCTTGATTTATGTTGCTCATGATATTAAGATTCTGGGGGCTTCCATGTTAAAATATTTCAACAATTGGAATTCGAGCTAAGGTTTTGCAATTATGTTTGGAGGGAAAGTAGAAATTGAGAAATCTAATGAAAGGAATAACTTTGGGTTGTGGAGCACTAATAAACGTGCGCTATTAACAACCTAAGGTTTAGCTAAGGCATTGGATGGCAATGCTAAGTTGCCAAAAGCAATGGAACATACCAATAAAAATGAGCAGATGGAGAGGGCAAAGAGTATAATCTTGTTAAACCTATAGGATGAGGTGTTAATAGAGGTGGGTAAAGAGAAGCATGCTGCATATTTGTGGGTAAAACTTCAAGCCTATATGTAACAAAGGGTTTGAATAATCACCAATAGTTGTTGCAGATGATTGTTTAGTTCCAATATGCTGAAGATATGTCTATCAAAGTCCACTTAAATGAATTTAACAAACTGATGATGGATTTGAAGAATGTTAGTGAGATCCTAACTGTCACGCCCCGAACCCCAAGCACACAACAACCCCTTCCCTTGGTCGATAGAAAGTGACATCCTAGGACTCGTTGACGACAATTCATTTTAATCTTTCATTATGCACAAGTAGAAAATGAATCATCCCTTAGTCAAATAGACAATCAAACAATCAAATAGAGATAGAGGGCTGAATAGCAAAAACAACAGTAACTACTAGTATATACATTTTTATTGGATTAACCAACGGATGGTCATTTCCAATTTACAAGCCCACCAGAAGGGCCGATCCATCCTCCAAGCCAAACCAAAAAGAAACTAGGCTAGGTTAATCCAACTATACAAAACGAACCCTCGGGTTCGACACCCCTATCACTCGGACCCATTGGACTCAGGCTTTGTTGGGTTGTAGTTGGAGGCGTTCCGGTCGATCTCTGGTGAAGAGGAGACATGATTCTCCACCGCACTATCAGGAGAGTCCAACTCCATGGGATCCCAGTTGGCGTCCTCAGGGCCCTTACCAGGCGGCCCGTCCAAACCTCGCAAAGGACCGATCAGCATATCTTCCTCCAAGATGAACCATGCCAATAATTGATGGGGTATCCATTACCCCAGTCCCTCAACCACCCATATGGTGGAGAGATACTTCTCGTAAAGATGCACCCGACCTGGGAAGCGATGGCGTGTCATGACGATCTCCCAGTCCTTAGGAATCTTGAATTGCACCAGCGGGTGCGCCATTCTAAGGACCTGAAAGTGATTATACAATAACCAGTGAGATAAAATCTCAATGAGTTCTCTCCCAAAGCTCCGGTAAAAACACTAACTCAACTCGGGGTATCTCTCCAGATGCACCCCCACGAACAAGCTAACGACCAACAATCAACAACTAGGGCCAACCAACAACAAATAGTCGGTTCGCATGCAACCTTACCCATGCATGTTATATCTCAGCATAATACATGTAATGCACATGGCCGTTAGATGATGCAATAAGTGACATCCTGAATTTCAAGTTCTGCTTTTGATTGAATGAGTTGGGCTTTTCATTGATGCGTCTATAGCCTTTTTCTTTAAGTTGGCCACTCACAAGTTAACTAATCTATCAGGTGAAGCCGTTAATGAATTTTAACGCATCAGACTTGAGAATTCGACTAGAAACTGACTGCTCGACTGTGCTAATCTGCAAGGGTCATTACGGCATTGTCAAAATCGATCAGAGATTATAGATAGATCAATTCGATTGAGATATGTGATCAGTGTGTGAGTGATTCCACCTGATTGCAAAATTCTTGTCGAACGACACTAAACTGATTGTTTTGACTTTTCTGTATCCTGTATCCGTATTTGAAACCACGAGATTTTCACGACAATCGAGAGTCGTCAATGTGTCGAAGATGTACATTGTGGCTTGAAAATAATCAACCACAGGTCAAATGCACTAAAAGTTCCTAAAAGCTACCCGATAGGTTAGGACGCACTAAAATCGCGCCAGATTGAAATTAACTGTGAAATTGAACCCGAATTTATAAATTGAAAGTTCTACCATGTCACAAGTCATTTTAGGAATATTGACTCATCCTTAAAAGATTTTTCTACAAATTGAGATTTTTGGCGAAAAAATCAAAGTTAAGCCGAGTATTTGAAAAAGTGATTTTCGGACCAAGGAAGCGAGCACATGAGGACGTGGGCCGGGCCTAGCCTATGTGGGCCTTAGGCCTAAGGTTGGACAGCCACCATGGTGGGCCTAAGGCAAGCAAGTGAGCCAATTGGGCCAATCTACTATTCATCTTTCAAGCCCATTACCTAACCTTAAGCCCATTTGAGCCCAACCAATTCCCGAGCCTGTTACTATTCATTTCTAAGCCCATTTCTTAGGCCCGCCCATCAATTTCGGCCCAAGGGCAGATTGGGAATTTGTGCAAGGTGAAAATGACCATTTTACCCTTAAAAGTGTGTGGATAAGGGCAAAGGAAGAGAGAGAAGATGAGAGGACTTGGATGAGGACTTGGGGCAAGCTTTGATGGCTTCTTGGAGAGTGTAGCCAGCCCTCACATCACTCTCTCTCTCCCTCCTTCAGCCCCCCAAACCATCGGACCCCTCTCTTCCCTGATTTCCTTTCTTCCAGTTTTTGCTCCAGCTGACCTTTCTCCAAAAACTCAAGTTAAAAGTTGACTTCCTATGAGAATCAGCCTTCGTGCCACCCACCATCGCGCTTAGAAAATCCAAACCGTTCAAGAGGACCCGACCGCTTGCCAAACGGAGCCACTGGCCGATCCGTACGCTGGCAGAAAGAAACCGGTCGCTAGTCCGTCGGTCCGCCTAGCAGCTTGCACTACTTCGCCTGTTTCGCCCATTTCAGTCATTTTTCTTCCATTCTGACCTAGCCTCCACCCATCCCAATCACCAGCAGGTCCCCCTTGACACCCAGGTGCCACCGGTTGCCGGCCAACCCCTCGCTGGAGCTCGGGTGAAGCCCTTTCACTCATTTTCATCCTCTACTGTTTGGTTTCTTGGAGTTATAGATGGAGTCTGAGCTTGTGGCTACTATTTCAGCCTTGGGACTGCCTTGGATCATCATGGTTGAGGTCCCAGTGCGTAGCTTCTGTCATTGCCACTGTGTGTGTGTCTCTGGCCCGCTTAACGGGTGAGTTTAGCTCATAATCCTTCAATTAGTGCCTAAACTTGCTTAGGGTTAGTTTAGTTAGAGTTAATTCTAGTTTAGGTGATTTAATTAAGTTGTATTAGCCCTAAGATAGGTGGTTAGATGGATGGATTAGATTAGTTTAGCTTAATCTCACTTTATTTGCTTAATTGTATTTATATGTTTAATTAAGCTTGTTTTGCTTGATTAATTGTTTGTTTATTTTAATTAATGTTTTGTTTAATTTCTGAGTTTAATTTATTATTTATTAAATTTTGAAAATTTAATGTTCACACGACGCTATTCACAAATTGCTATTCACGTGCACTGTTCTCAGAGTACTGTTCACACGCACTGTTCACATGTACTATTCATCCAGAATGCGAAAAGTGGTCAAATTTCATGTGTGTTGATTTTATGAAGTGAATAGATATGTAAATGCATGTGCATCCGCATGAATCAGGTGATTTCTATAAAAAGAGGAAAATAGGTTATACGAGGGACATTGGAAGTGGACCGCTATTATGAGAAAATGGAGTTGTACTAGTGTTCTTGCGTGATCAAAAGTTAAACCGTCACCCAACGAAAGTTTGGGGGCGATACCTGACGGGAGTCGGAAGTCGGTCGCAATTGATTCTAGACCGATGTCCCTTTTTGGGAAACTGTCTGAACGGGAGTTCTGGACGTAGCTGTGCCCGATGGGGCGGGATGAAGCCTGATCTTTTTATTGGTAGCCCGACAGGAGTCAAATGAGCATTGACTGGAAAGTTAGCCATAGCCGGGAGGTCATTATTATTTGGAGCACGCATGAAGGTTGAGGTCATTAATAAGTAGGACATGCGTGAAGGTTGAGATGGTTGGGCCTTATTATTGGGTAAAATTGTGTGGCACGGTATGAGACGTGTCATAATGATTTTACCTTATAATCGGGACCCGTGTGACTGATTGATGCATGATAGGTGGCGCACTATTGTGCATGAGCATATGAAGATCATGGCATCATTAGGTTTTAACTATGCATAAGTTGAATACATTGTTTATGGCACACACGCATGAATCAATAACGTGTAGGGTGTAGCAATGACTAGGTGAGATCGCTTGTGACATGACTCATATGTGATTAATGAACTGTATCATCTAATGGCCATGTGCATTGCATGTATTGTGTTGAGATTCAATGTGCAGGGTATGGCATACTAGGTAATGTTGCACGCAAACTAACTATGTGGTTAGTGGTTGACCCTGACTGTTGTGATTTGTTGATTGGTGGTTGTTAGTCGTGATTGGTTTGTGGGGGTGGTTTTGAAAAGATACCCCGAGTTAAGTTGGTGTCCTAATCGGGGGCTTAGGGAGGACTCGCTGAGATTTTAATCTGACTGGTTATTGTATAATCATTTTCAGGTCCCTAGTGTGAAGAACCAGGAGCTTGAAATGGAAGGGTCGAGAGTATAGGTGGCTCAGTAGTTCTTTTTGGAGATAGATCTCATGTACATAGACCTTAACGTTGGCCTCTGTGTATAAACTAGTTTGTTTATGAAAAGTGTTTCGGTGAAAATGATATCCTATTTTTCTATCTCATATTTGTGTTGTCTGAGGAATTTATTATACGCTTCTGCATGTGCAATTAAAAGAAAATGGTCGATGATGAGTCTTGGGACGTTGCAAATTTTATCGACCACTAAGGGATATGTGCGCGCTCGAGGTTCGGGGTGTGACACAATGCATCAATCACATACAAGTCGCGTTACAAACGATATCACCTGACCATTGCTACACCTTGCACGTTATCGATTCATGTGTGCATGCCATAAATAATGTGATCAGCTCATGCATAATCGGAACCAATGATGCCATGTTTCTCATACACTCTTGCATCCACATGTGTTCCAATTATTACTGCCCCTCGGGGCTACAACCGAACCTTGTCGAGTTTCCGATAAATCGGACTATCCTCCCCCCCCCCTCGAACTCTTGTCGGGGCGGCAGGTATTTCAACTATCACCCCCTGAACTCTTGTTGGGGCGGCGGATAAAACAACTATCACCCCCCCTCGAACTCCTGTCAGGGCGACGGGTTCAACTTAGTGATTATGCAAGCATACCACCACAATCCACTTTTTATTTGAGTATTAGTCAATGCACACATGCTTGCATATACAGCCTCAAATCATTTTCTCATAAAAACGGTCCATTTCCAGTATCTCTCGGACAAACCATTTTTTCCTTTTTTTTGTGAAAACCATACGGTTCATGCGGATGTCCAAGCATTGACACATCCAAATCACCTCATAAGATCAACACACACGAAACAAGTCAATTTTTCACTCTCGGATGAACAGTGCGCATGAACAGTAATTCGTGAACAGTGCGCATGAATAGTAATTTATGAATAGTGCAATATGAACAGTGTAATTTTTTAATTCAATAATTAATAAATTAAATTCAGAAATTAAGCAAATCATTAATTAAAACAAACAATCAATTAATTAAGGCTAAACATGCTTAATTAAACACAAACCACAATTAATTAACAAAAAGCAAGATTAAGCTAAAATAATCTTAACCATCAATTCAACCACCTATCTTAGGGCTAATATAATTTAATTAAACCACTTAAACTAGAATTAGCCTTAACTAAACCAACCATAAGCAAGTTTAGACATTAAATGAAGGATTAAGGGCTAAACTTACTCGTTAAGCGGGCTGGAGACACACACGCGGCGGCGACGATGAAGGCGATGCATGGGAACCTCAACCATGATGATCTAAGGTGGTCCCAAGGCTGAAACAATAGCAACAACCTTTGCCTCTCACTGTAACTTTGAAAAGCAGGATTGTAGAGGCGGAAAAGGAGCTGGACGAGCTAGTTGGAGCTCCGACAAGCGGTTGGCCGACGACTGGTGGCACCTGGGGGTCAAAGGGGACTTGCTGGTGGTTGGGCTGGGCGGAGGCTAGGTTGGAATGGGAGGAAAACAACTGAAACGATGAAACAGTGTAGGCAAGTAGGCTGCCAGGCAGTCTGGCGAACGGCTGCTTTTGGCCAGCTGGCGGGTCAGTCGGCGACTCCAACCGGCAAGCGACCGCCTCCGTCCGTACAATTTGGGTCTCCTAAGCACGGTGGTGGGTGGCACAGGCAATGATTCTTATGGGAAGGCAACAAACAACTCGGCTTTTCGGAGGAAGGTCAGTAGGAGAAGAAGAAGAAAGGGAGAGAAACAATGGGAGAGAGAGGTGCGGTCATGGGCGAGTTAAAGGAGGGGAGAAAGAGTGGTGTGAGTGCTGGAAGTCAAGCCTCATTAAGGCCATTCAATGCACGTTTCAAGTCCCCACGCAAGTGACATCATATTCTCTTTCTTCTTTTTGACTTTCCTCACAACAACTAGGGGCAAAATGGTCATTTCCATCTTTCACAATTCCCAATCTACCATTGGGTTGAAAATGAAGGGCGGGCCTAAGAAACGGGCTAGGAAATGAATAGGAACGGGCTCGAGAATTGGTTGGGCTAAAAAATGCTCAAGGTTAGTGATAACTCTATAAAAATAGAGTTATTTTACCTATTTTAGGTAGTAATTAATGCATTATCTGTGAGAAAATATTTGGATTTCGTTCTGATTATTTGAATTTTCCTTGTTTATGTAGAATAATGAGATATGAAGAGGATAAGGAAAAGAATGGTAACTATCAGGAATTCAAATAAAAGCAGCAGTGGAAGATGGATATCAAATCATGAAATTCTTGATTTTGTTCCCTAATGTTATCTGCAAGCGTTGAGAGATAGATATATTGGATATATCCTATAAATAGAGACAGAGAGAGTAGCTAGGGTGAGAGTTAGATTGTTTTTTTTTTATTCTTCCGAGAGTTAGATCGTTTTTTTTTATTCTTCTGAGAGTTTTTCAAGTATATTGAAGAGAAGACAAAAGTGGTGACAGAATTCTTGTCTTTTAATTCAAGATACTGGGTTTGATCTATATTTTTATTTCTTCTTCTACTATGTTCTAATTTTCTTTTGTTAGGGCTACGATGTAGCCTAACCATGATGATATGAATTTATTGATTTTTATGTTTTACAATTGATTTCATTCATGTGAGTTATATATTATTGCGTTTAATGCTTTTGAGTGACCGGCCACCACTTGAATGATCGATGTGCATGTTTGAGACTCGAGAGGTGATAATATGCAATTGCTCATTATAATATATAACCATGAATTAAACGTTGATAGAAATATACCGCGTTATTTGTGTAGCTTTCGGTGATAAGGTGATCCAAAAGACTCATTGTAAACCGGGAATATTCATAGTTTTTAATGCACTCATGTTTATTTTAATTCACATATAGATATAGTGGATTAATAAGCTGAGTAGGTTTGCTATACCTAGAGATAGGATAGTAAATAGATTAGGAAATTCCGCTATCACATGTTTGATATCATTCTTGTACTCATAACAATATGAAATTCATATCTAGTGGTTATGGTGAAATCAGATGCTCTAACATATTTATCTTATCGATTTACTGCATTTAGTCTACAAATTTTGTTTTTAATTTATTCTTAGTTATATTTTGATCTGTTAGATAAACTTTAGAATTACTCTATTTTAGTATTTAATTGGTTTATTAATCATCGATCTCTGTGGGACGATACTTGTTCTCATCATTATATTACTTGTTCGATACGTGTACTTGCGTTTAGAATTTTATCAACAGTTAGACAATGGGTTCGGAAGGTAAAATGGTTGGTTGGATCCAACATGCTCACTTGCTTGTCTCGGGCCTACCATGGTGGCTGTCCCACCTTGGCACGAGGCCCACACTAGCCTTGCCCGGCCCATGTCCTCATAGGCTCGTTCCTCGGTCCATAAATCCTTCTTGGAAATACTCGGCTTAACTGGTGCTATCAAATATCGAGTAGCATCTTCTAAAAGTCCATCTCAAACGTTCCCGAAAATTCGAAATTCAATCTTGAATTCTGATGCCATGTCAATTTCGCTCGTATGCCATTTTGGTACAACTTAGACTGACAGGCGGTTTTGAGGATTCAGGCGTAACCAACTCATGCCAAATCATGTTCTAGACATCTTGACACATGGACGTCCTTAACTACATGAAATTGCAGAGATAGATTATTATTTCAAAGTACACAATTATCGATAATCGATATAGGGTTGTTCGGGGGCTTGATAATAGTAAATAGAATCACCCGTCGTTCCATTATGTTCTGTCTGCGCATCGACTTCTAGTCGTTCCTTGAAATCAGCCTGCCTATCTACAAGATTGTTCTCACACAAGTCTCACGGTCAAGTTGTTTTCCCAGGTCAAGTTCTTTAGTCGCACGAGTTATGTCCTCATTAACCTTTCCCCTCAAGGTCAGTATCTCAGGGTTGATCAATTCCGAGTGAGATCAACAAACAATGCATTAACGAAATTAACATTCATTCATCCCTTAAAGGGCTTGAATTTTAGGACGTCACACTAATTGATGAACATAAGGCATGACATTGTTAGCATATCCACCAAAGTTATGGGAGCATTTTACCAACTCACTATTATAAAGGCATACTATGATTACCACGAAAGAAGTAAATTTTGTGTTGTTCTCTAAAGAGTGATTGAGAGAGTTGTGTGATGACAATCTAGAGTACGATGTAACACGAGAGCCAATGATATGAGGAAGAGATACACATTGGAGGCCGGCAATAGAGGTAAAAGCATATCAAAGTCGCAACACAAAAAGTTCAAGAGTCGCGTGAAGTATTGCAAGTATTATAAGGATTATCCAAAGTTAAGAAATAAAGGCAAAGAGCAAGATTCCTCAAGCAGTGCACCAAACGTAGCCAAGGAGAGCATCAATGATGCTGAGGTTGTTCTTTGTGACTGGTTCGTTAGGAGATGAGTAGGTGCTATATTTCATGTGTTCCTATCACATGACTCCTCATGGGAATTAGCTCCCTACTTACAATACTACAGATGGTGATAAGAGTTCTTATGGGGAATGACACAGCTTGCTTGGTTGTCTGAAGTTTGAATTCAAATGTATGAGCGTAGAGTGCACATTGATAGACATGAGGCATGTACCAAAACTCAAGAAGATGGGTAGGTACTAGATTATGTGAGTTCCTATCACATGACTCCTTATAGGAACTAACATACTACATACAATACTACAAATGGTAGTTGAGTTCTTATGGGGAACAACACAACTTGTTCATTTGTGGGAATAGGGATAGTTTGAATTCGGATATACAATGGCATAGAGCGCACATTGATAGATGTGAGGCATGTAATGGACCTCAAGAAGAACTTTATTTCTCTACGGATACCCAATGGCATCGGTGCAAGCACACCACTGAGGGTGGAGTGTTAAAGATCTCTTGAGGTACCATAATAATGACGGATGGAAAAAAAAAAGAGAATGTGATTTTCTTTCATTTACTAGAAACAAAAATCGTGACAGGTTTTGGTGAAGTTTCAGCAAGTGAGTCAAACAAAGTTGACTCAATTATAGCACATGCGGTTGAGGCACATGAATGAGACAAGTGTGCCAATGCTGAGTAAGAAGGGGGTTATTGAAAGGTCATAAGACAACGGAGCTGGACCTATGAGAGCAGTACATCTTTAAGAAGTAGCATAGGATAAAATCCAGTACAACTAATCATTCAACTAAGCAACCAATTCAAACGTCTAGGGTCATCTCTACTATTTTATTTTAAAGGAGGTGCCCAATATGTGTTGACATTCATCGACATTTTTTCAAAAAAGATGTGGGTATACATCCTAAATCACAAATTTGAGATGCTCAATCAGTTTAAGAAATTTAAGAAATTGATTAAAAAGCAGTCAACTAGATAGATCAAATACCTAAGCAATGGCATGGATTTCTATGGTAATGATTTTACCAAATTATATCAGATTGGAGATTATGAGACATCGCACAATTCTCGAGACATCACAGTAGAATGGCATTGTCGAACGGAAGAGCAGAACTCTACTTGAGAATGCTTGGTGCGTGCTTTCGCATGTAGGACAAACAAGTAATTTTGGGACAAAGTGCTAAACTTGATCTATTACCTAGTTAGTCAATCTTTATCATCTACTATCGAGTTGAAGTGTCCTAAGGAAGCATGGTTGAGGAAACCTATTAACTGAATTAGAAGTATTTAGATTTCCTACATATGCTCGTACAAGTAATGGTAAGCTTGAGCAGAGGTTGAAAAAGTTCATATTTATGGATTATGCACAAGAGGTGAAAGGCTACTGGCTATGGACCACATATTCCATATCACTTGGTTTCCAGTAATTAGAGACATTATCTTCATTGAAATTGATATGCTTCGAAAGATGAATTTTGAGACTCAACTAGCGAAGCAAACGGATCAGGATGTCGGTAGTGAGGTGGAGTTTTAAGTGAAGCCTCTAGAGACCTTAGAGGTAATGGAGACTAAGATTGCAAGTCGGTGATACAAAGCAACTAATAGAGCCACATAATAGTCTAGCCATGAGTAGACAGAGAATGTAAATTAAACCACTAATAAGTTCGATTATTCTTATATTACTTATGTATTGAATGTAGGTGATGAGATAGAGACAAATGAGCCTTTGTTTAACTCTAAGGTGATGGTTGGTTTTGAGTCATCTCAATGGCTAGAAGCTTTGAGCAAAGAGATTGAATCATTCCATCAGAATCAGACATGTGAATTCATCAAACCACCCAAAAGATAAAAGATTGTCGAGTGCAAATTAGTCTACAAATGAAATGAGGGAAATCTCGTTGTCGATGTAGTGAAATATAAGGCAAGACTTATTGCAAAGGGGTATACTCAGCAAGAGGGCATTAACTAAAATAATGTGTTATGTCTTTTGTAAGACATATTTCTATTCATGTATTACTTGGCTCATTTGCTGGACAATATCTCAAGGTAGAGCAACTAAATGTGATTCCTCATAATTTCTCCAATAGTGGCTCCAACAAGTATATATGCACCTCCACTTTGGTGCTATTAACCTTGCACTTAACTTTCATGGTCATAAATGTGACATCCTGAATTTTTCACTTTTGCTTTCAATTAAATTAAGCAGACCTTTCATCAACGCGCTTATAGTGCTATTCTTAGAGCTGATCACTCGTGAGATAATTAGACTATCTAGGAAAGCCCATTAAGGGATTTTAATGCATTAAACTTGAGAATTCGATCAGGAATCGATTACTCGACCGTGCTCATCTACAAAAGTCATTACGACACAGTTAAAAATCAACCAGAGATTAGAGATAGGTCGGTTCAATAGAAATGTGTGGCTAAACGTGGGTGATTCCACTAAATTACAAAATTCTCGTTAACCGGCACTAATTTTTATGTCGTTTTGGTACTCTATGTTCGTATTTGAAACCTCGATATTTTATGACCACCGAGAGTTGCCAATGTGTCGAATGGGTTCATTATGGCTCGAAGAAAATCGACCACGGTTCATTTGCACTAAAAATTTCTAAAAGCTACCCGGTAGCTTAGGTTACGTTAAAAACGCGCCAGATTGAAATTAACCGCAAAATTGAATCCGATTTTAGAAATTGAAAGTTCTTTTATGTCACAAATCATTTTAGGAACGTCGACTCAGTCTCCAAAGATTTTTCTACAAACTGAGACTTTTTGGGAAAAAAGTCGAGGTAGGGTCGTTTTTATCCAGAAAATTCAGATGACCGTTTTTTATTACAAAATTGGGATGCAAGTGGGTTATATTGGCGAGGAAAAATACCAATTTGATTGAGGACTCGACAGTTGAATTTATACATGTCGATACGTGTTGATTCAAGAAGTTTTTTAAAGTCTAATTGTGAGGAAATTGTGTGAAATTCGTTTGCTTCCCATAGACCCAACCTTTGGACCAACTCAAGCTTCTAAAATGGGTATTTTGGGTTGGAAATTGGCCAAGAGGCCAGCTGGGTTTGATGGAGCCCTCTAAAGGGGACGAGAAGATGAGGATAAGGCAATTGGTGGCCCCTCCAGCTCAAAGCCGGTTCCCCCTCCTTTCCCCTGCCCTCTCCGTCGACCCCTATCCCCTTTTAGCTCCTGGAAGTCTTCAACAAGTCCAAAGATAAGCTAGGAAGCCGCCGAAGCAGCCCCGCCAGCTGTCTGATCGCCACAACCCTATTGCGCCCTGCTCGCAAATCCAACCAACTCTGCGTGTATCTCCACCGTTCCAGGCCTCCGTTCTACCACCATCACGAACCCAAGGTGTCCCTGGAGCTAGTCGTAGCCCTTCTGTCGCTGCTGGAGTCGCTGGACAGCCCGCTTGCCGCCGTGAAGAGCTGCTACAGCCGTCCGCCCCTCCCTTCGTCATCTCCACCTTAGCCAATTGACCAAACCTTCTTTCTTGGCCAAGTCCAGCACCCAACAGAGACAGCATGAAGTGGGTCTCATAGCTACTGTTTTGGCTCGTTTTGGTGCCTTCCGAACCTCGGTTGGTAGGCCTGCTTTGGAGATAGTTGATCCTCACCATGTTCCTGTCGTTTCAAACCGAGTAGTTTGTTAATCAAGTGAGTTTAACTGACTAATCCTCACTTAGTAAATAATGACGCTTAATGGTTGTTTAGTTTAAGTTAAGCATGGATTGTAAATAGTTAGAGTAGACTAGTGATTTAATTAATTATTGATGCATGTTAGGTGGATAGTTTAGTGCAATTAGGGCCTAGACAAGCTTTATTATTTATCTAAAGTGGTTCGAAAATTTTCTGGACCCATCTTGGCTTTCAATTAGGCTTTACGGGCCTAAGTTCTATTTATTGGCATTTAATAATTATTTTCCGTAATTAATTAATTAATTAATTTTCAAAAATTAGACCGGGATAGCCGGTGACCAGAATGTTATGCTGATTGCAATGGTGCGGTTAGATTATTTTTCTAGATGATAAATTGTGCTGATTGTGTGTGATTTGTAATTTTGGGATTTATCCCAAAATTTATTTAATTTCAGTATTTAATTATAAAATCTCCGAGTGTCGGTTTACAGTGCCAAAAATGTTTTTATGCACTATAATAAATAGTGGGATTTTCAAGTGAGAAAAGATTGTATTTTGGCTGGGGCTGACCGTGTACCTACATACGATTATTTTTATCGAGTATTTTTAACTCGAGGAAAATAGGCCGAAGAATCGTGGTAATTGCGGAATTTAATTGTGAAGGGAGAAGTTGTTGTCCGTGGGCGAATAATCGTGTGATGCTCTGAATAGATCAAGAAAACCACCGAAGTATGGCTATACCCATTAGCCCATGATTACCGCCTATCATAGGCCGTGCCTGTTGGGCCGTGATAAACCACCGAAATTGGAGTTAGTTGTGCCCATTAGACCGTCATTTACCACTTATTACAGGTTGTGCCCATGGACCGTGATTTACCACCTATTATAGGTTGTGCCATTGGGCTGTGATTAAGAGTCGGGAATGAAAAATTGAGATGATTGTGAGAGGATTATGTTGTCTTAGAATTGACTAGGTCGATTGATCGATGTTTCGATTGGCATTTGTGATTTGATGTAATGGTGTGATTCAATGATTGTAGGAATTGAATTGACTTGCAGGAAGAGACTGAGGCCAAGGTAAGTCCTCTGACTCGTGTTTGCGCCTAGAGACTGGGCACCCTGAGGAGCTGGAGTACGAACTAGTGAAGTCCATAATTTGGGTTGATGCGGGTCTACCCAAAAAGGTACCCCATCAATACCGGGCATGGCATTGCCTGTATCGTAATGGACAGAGAGAAGACCCCATACCGGAATCGAATGTACCTTTGTATGTGTTGGAGGTTGCGTTTGGAAAGGGCACTGTAGACCCTTAAGGTGGATCGATGGTAGATCTGGTGGACCCTAAACTTGAAGAGCCAGAATTACCTGTGTGTTTTGCTGTAGGCTTCAGCTGGAGTGTGGAAGGAGATGACGGGGAGGACGAAGACCCATAGTTGATTGCAAACCCCACCCCTGTTTATAGACCCTGTTTCATGAGCTGATTTTGTGTAGGACCCGACTTTGGTAGTTCGTATTGTAATATATTCAATTTGGTTTGCTTGTATATATATAAGTGTGGTTGGATTTTTAGTTCGAGAACTTATGACCTTACTTTTCTATTCCATTTTGTTATTGTCTGGGGATTATTATTAGTTTTCGCATGTGCATTAAAAATGAATGGGTCGGCGATACGTCCTAGGATGTCGCTATTTAATCGACCAAGCCGAAATGGGCATGTGCTTGGAGGATCGGGGCGTGACAATAAAGGCCTCTTGGTGGCGGCCCGTGTAGCACGACTTTACACTTGGTTTCTTGACTACAAACATGCATGTATTAGAACAATCGAAACCACTTGCAATGCTAGGACAATATTTGTAACACTATTTTCAAACCCTTCTATGGTTCTTTCAAACCTCGTTTAGGTAATGCTTTGAAAGTCCAGTTACAAATCATTCTAGCCCCCTAAACTTCGAACTTTGTTATGTAACCCTTCATTATTAGATGGTGTACAGAGTCCTAAATCACGCCCTTGATTGGCTCTTTCGAGACCAAAAGATGCTTCTTTGATTTCTGTAGATACTAATTAGACAACTTTGTGCATTCATGTTCTGAGGTAGATCCCCCCATTATAGTTGATTAAGCTTCTCTTAGACACTTGAATGATTGACTTTGTATGAGAAGCTTCACTAGAATATGCTGAGAATTTAGTCTTTAGAATCTAAATTCACTAAGAAGAAAGAGTGCAACATGGTCATTAAATTTGACTATTCAAAGGAAAAAGGATGAAACCCTTCTTCTTCCATTTCTCCTACCATTTTGATGGTGCAGCTATGCATCCCACAAGATGAAGTTGAAGGAGAAAGACTTGAAATAGAGTCTTTCAATTTTGAAGTAGATCCTCTTGTCTACTTCAAAAACCCTCATACAGGTAATTGCTATTAGGATGTAGACTAGCAATGCAAACATTATCTAGCCCTTTTAAAAGACAAAGATGTAAGGCCTTCTGAAAAAGAAGAAGAAATTCTTCTCATGTGAATAGGAATTCTTTGAAATAGTAATTTAAAAGTAAGTTTGAATTTTTCTAAAAAAAATTAGTTCTTACATCTAAGTTATAAAAGGAAAATGAAAAATTTAGATGTTAATAAGACTATCCTACATCTAAGTTGCCAAAAGAAAAGTACAAATTAAAGAGAAAATTTACACGTTTGAAAGTGTTGCATGGTGCATTTTTATTATATTTTGTATAGAGATTATTGTGCATATTTTTAGTGAGTCTCTAATTGATATGCATATACTATGTATAAATTGTTATGGCAGATGTGGAAACAAAAACAACATTGAAATTGAGAAGAATAAAAGAACGCCTAATGTACGTAGAAACCCTTGCGGGAAAAACTACGGGGGGAGGAGAAGTAAAATCCATTATGGAATTTCAAGGATTACAAAAGGTGACTTTGAAAACTATGACTTTTTTTGTCGCAACTTCTTGACCTAATAACTTGAGAAAAACAATATTTATATTGTCCCCAAGCCCTAACATTGGCCCAAGCCCATAAAAAGAAAAAAAAAATCAAGACATACTCAACAAATTTTCTCCTTGGCTTGAATTCTATATAAGTAACAAACAATCTTCTCCTCCTATTAGAGTGAAACTTAGTTGTAGCAAACATTAACCAAAATCAAGGAATGCTTGAATTTGGCAATAGGCAAAGATTTCATCAACATATCAACTAGATTGTTTTCTGTATCAATCTTCAAGACATTAATATAGCCATTGGCAATAATGTCTCGAATAAAATGATATCGTACATCAACGTGCTTTGTCCTCTTATGATACATCTAGTCTTTAGTAAGATGTATAGACCTCTGACTATCACAATGGACAACAGTCACACCATGATTCATATTGAGCTCTTCAATAAGCCTTTTAACCATATGACCTCTTTAACTACCTCTACAATAGCCAAATGATATGCTTCTGTAGTCGACAAAGCAATTGCATGTTGCAAAGTAGCTTTTCAACTAATTGCACAACCTCCAATAATAAAGATGTACTTAGTCAAAGACCTCCTCTTATCAAGGTCACCGTTATAATCAGAATCAACATATCCTGTCAGAATGTCATCAGTTTTTCCAAACTCTAAACCAAAATGAAAAGTACACTTCAAATATTTCAAAATTCACTTCACAGCTTGCCAATGAATTTTGCCTAGGTATGATAAATATCCACTTATCATGCTAACATCATGTGAAATGTCTGGTCAAGTACAAACCATGGCATACATTATGCTACCAACTGCACTAGAGTATGGAACATGTGACATATATTTTAGGTCATCATCTATTTGTGGACATAAATTAGTTAATAATCTAAAATACAACAAGACGAGTACTTATTAGTTTTGTATCTTTCATGCCAAAACAATCTAACACCTTCTCGATATAGCTTTTTTAGGAGAGATATAATTTTTCTCTTTTTTGACCTCACTGAATTTCAATGCTTAGGATTTTCTTCACTGCACTTAATTCCTTCATCTCAAATTCAATGCTCAACTATGCCTTCAAATTATGTATATCAAATTTATCTTTTGCTACAGTCAACATATAATAACAAATAAATAAAAAGCCACTTGAAAGTTTTGTGCAAATATACATAGCCATCATATTTGCTCCTATAATAGCCAATTTGCACCATAAACAAACCAAACCTTTTATTCTATTGTCTCGGTGATTGCTTTAAACTAGGGGTGATCAGTTCTCGGTTCGGTCCGGTTCCACCTTGGAACCGAGAACCGGACCGGATCATCGGTTCCGGTCCGGTCCGGTCCGGTCCAACAAAATCGGCTCTACTTTTTTGCACTAAAGAGTGACCGCGCTTCGGACCGATCAATCCAATTCGGTTCTCGGGCGATTCAACAAAACTAATCACACATGTTCCCACGTGCAAAATATTCAAACTTCACTTGTGTGATTCACACTTAACTTTAACCATAAAGACCATGAACAATTTGGCTAAAGATTGTGCTTGGCTTAAATTTTATAGACAATTTCTCTTCTGCTCTTTGAATGTTTAGTCGATGTGGGACTCTTGGAGCCTTAGTCCCACATCGAGTAGAAGATGAAACTAACAAGGAGATTTTTTCTATAAATAAAAGAGTAATAAAAATGGTTTTAATGGTCTCTTGGCCACATAAGAGGTTCCTACCTCAAATTGCAATTTTGGTTGCAATAAGTTGTCATGTTTATATATTTTTTTGTTAATTCTATATATATATATATATATATATATATATAAATATAATAAATTATATATTAAAAAATTTGGTACAGTCCAGTTGGTCTGGTTCCCACCTTGGAATCGGGAACCGGACCGTCGACCGTGGGAACCGCCCAAAACCGGCTGGTTCGGTTCGGTCCGGCCGGTTCCCGATTTGGGCGGTTCCTGTTGCACACCCCTACTTCAAACCATATATAGACTTTTTTAATAGAAAAACATGATCTTCCTTACCTTAAAATTGAAAACCATCTACTTGACCCATATAGATTTTATTTTCAAGTTCACCACGCAAGAAAGTCGTTTTCATATCAAGTTGTTTCACCTCTAAATCATGCATAGCAATTAATGCAAGCAAAACCCAAATAGAGCTGTATTTAACTACAAGTGAGAACACATAATTAAAATCAACTCCCTCAATCTGACTATAGCCTTTAGCAACTAGACAAACTTTGAACTTGATGTTTTCAACTCCAAGAGTACCTTCATTTCTTTTGAATACCCATTTACAACTTACAATTTTCTTTTCTCTTGGTGGCTTGACAAGCTCCCAAGTTTAATTCTTTTCAAGAGATTCCATCCTTCGCTCGCTCATAGCAACTGATCACTTTGCTGAATTTTTTGAAGAGCCGGCTTCTTTGTAGGTTTTTGGTTCACTATACTCTATTGACTCTACAATGGAAAGCGCATAAGCAATAAAATCTTAGAATCCATATTTCTATGGAGGTTTCACCGTCCTTCTTGGTATATCTCTGACAATAGAATACTATTCCTCTTTAGGATTCAAACTCAATATTATCTAAAGATGATTGAATTGGTTGCAAAGAAATTATTTCAAGCTCTACTTTCTTTGCAACACTTTATGAATTTTCATCACAAAAAATAGATGATTCTTTCTTAGGATGAAACATAGTAGACTCATCAAAAGTAATATCTCTGTTGATAATAATCTTAGATAAATTAGCATACCAAAATCTATAACCTTTTACACAAGAAGTATAATCAAGAATGATGCATTTTTTTTTTTTGCTCTAAGCTCTAATTTGCCTTCATTAACATGTGTATATACTGAAAATCCAAATATTTAAAAAGAATAATAATTAGCGGGTTTACGTGACCAAACCTCCTCAAGTGTCTTGCACTCAATAGATGTGCAAGGAGAATGATTTATCGACCAAGTAGCTGTATTGACTGCTTTAGCCCAAAACTTCTTGCCTAAACCATCGTTAGACAATAAACATCTAGTCTTTTCTAATAAGCTTATGTGTTCTGCAATACCATTCTATTGTAGTGTATTCACCGTTGTATAATGCCTCATAATACCTTCAACTTTGCAAAACTCATTCAACTCACTTCCACAAAATTCCAACCCATTATTTGTTCTCAACCGCTTAATCTTCTTACCAGTTTGTTTCTCAATTAATGTTTTCCATATTTAAGTGTAATGAAAACATCACTTTTTTGTTTTAAAAAATAAACTTAAACATTTCTTTAAAAATCATCAATGAAAGTGAGTAAATACCTCAAACCAAGGCCTTTCGAAGGAACTTTTGTAGGCCCTGAAAAACCTCTCTTATGTAGCTCCTCCATTCCTTTAATACTCATATGGCCTAACCTTATATACCATAATTTAATATTGTTTGATTCTGTCATAGTGGATGATATTACAGTTGAATCGATTGATACAAAGTGACGGTTTTCAATCCTTTCATCAGTAAAAATGAACCTCTCATAATCTTCATAACTCTACCTTTAGCTATAAACTTACAACCATTAGCATTAAGTGTACTCAAAGAAATGAGGTTTTTCTTCCAATCAAGAATGTGTCTAACATTATCCAAAGTCCTGATGATGCCATCATACATCTTAATGTTGACAGTCCCAATCCCAACTGCTTTGCATTTAGCATTGTTTCCCATTAGAATAATTCAACCATTAAATTCTTTGTACATTAAGGACTAGTCACAATTAAGGCACATGTGATACGAACAACCTAAATCAAGAATCCAACTATCATTGAATTTTTATTTTTATTTATCATCTGCAACCAATAACCAATCTTCATTTTCTTTTTTAAGCAACACTAGCTTAAGCGGGTTTTCGTTTCCTTGATTCTGTCTGATCAAGTAGTTCTTATTGTTTTGTCGATTTGCACTTCTTTGATTTTGCTGATCATATTTCTCTTTGCTGTTTTGCTTTTAATGTTAGACAATTTATCTTGATATGCCCTTTAGACTTACAATAGTTGCAAATCAAATCCCTATGCTTTGATTTTGATCTGAACCTGCCACCATTACTTCTCTCAACAGACTTTCCTCTAGCAACTAAACTAGTCCCATGATCATTACTTCCTTCAAAAGTCAATTATGTATCTAGTTTCTGCTTATTTAGGAGACTAGTCTTGACATCTTCAACATCAATAGTTTCTTTACTAACAGTCTTGGTTTCTCTAAAATTCTTATAAGAAAAAAGTAGTGAAACTAACAATAAGAGAGCCTAATTCTCATTTTCAACCTTAATATCAATACTTCTTAATTCATAGATGATAGCATTGAATTCAGAGATAGGAGATTTAAAAAAAGCACATTTAGCCATATGAAGAGTGAAGAGTCGCTGCTTGAGCCTCAACCAATTGGTGAGGGATGTTATGAAAAAATACATTCCAATTTATACCATAAACCTATAACTATTTTCTGATCTTGTATCACCTACATAACTTCATTCGTGAGGCACAACTAAATAGCAGACATGCCTCTTTCATCCAATTCTTCTCATGTTTCATTTGACATGCTTTCTAGTCCTTTTTCAAATAGAGTTTTCTTCAAACCCTGCTATGTAAGAACAACCAACATACGAACTTGCCATAGATTGAAATTGCCGCTCCAATCAAACTTCCCAATATCAAATTTCGTTGTTGAACTTGAAGCCATAACCAGAAGATCAAGAAAACCCTAAGGCTCTCATACCAGTTTGTTATGGTAGATGCAGAAACTAAAATGAAATTGAAATTGAGAATAATAAATGAACATCGGATTTTCGTGGAAACCCTTGCGGGAAAAGTTACGAGGGGAGAAGAAGCAAAATTCACTGTAGAATTTCAAAGATTACAAAAATAACACTTGTTCCATCTCAATTTCTTGAACTAATAACTTGAGAAAAATAATATTTATATTGTCCTCAAGCCCTAACATTAGCCCAAGCCCATAAAAATAATAAAATTCAAGACATACTCAACACAAGCTCTATTTTTGTAAGATACATACTTATATATGCTATACTTTGCAATATTAATATATATATTTAGATGAAAAAGTTATAGTCTATGGTCGCAACTATCTTTGTAATTAATATTTAAATGTTCTTGTACTTGACTCTATTTTTGTAAGATATATACATATATATATATATATATATATGCTATATTTTATTTAAATGAAAAAGTTATAGTTTGTGATAATATTTAAATGTTCTCGTACTTGTCTATACATATATACTATTTTAAAATATACATATAGGCTGAAAGTAATATTCCATGGTTGCCCCTATTTAATAATATGAACATTAGCAAATTAAAGAAGAACTACTATTTTATTTTATTTTTTTGTTGAAAAAGAACTATTGATTAAGGATTCGTTCGTTTCAAAGAAAATATCACATATTTTCAAGAAAAAGACTATATTTTCTATTGTTCGGCTAAAACCTGAAATTTGAGTGAAAAATGTTTTCAATTGTTCGTTATCTAATTTGATTTTTTTGGGAAAATTACCAAAAAAATTAAATATTAATATTTTTAATTGACCAAATTTTTTATATATATATATATTTTTAAAATTTTGAATTTTGAATTATTTTTCTTTTTTCTTTTCCTCCCTCTTTCTTCATCCTCCTTCCTCCATCGCAGCATGCCTTGACGTGGCCGGTTGCCTAGCGACCGACCAAGGCGCAATCGCCAAATCGGCAAACTCGAGGCTTGGCCAATCCAAGCTCGTGGCTCAAGGCTAGGCGAGCCGTGAACTTGCCAGCCAACGAACGTGGCTCACCTAGATTGGCCGAGCCTTGAGCTCACCGACTCGATCTGGCAAGCTTGAGCTCCCGAGGCTAGCAAGCTCACGACTCACTCGATCCAAGGGAGCCCGAGCTCCACCGAGGCCGGCAAGCTTGCGACTCGCCGGATTTGGCCTTGGGCGAGACTAGAGTTGGCCTATGGTCGCCGACCGGCCAAGGAAGAAGAAAAGAAAAGGGAAGAAAAAGAAAAGAAATAAAAACTCATTAAAAAAAGAAAAAAAAACATAAAAATAAAGAAGATGAGGGAAAACAAAGAAAATTAAAAATAATTTGAATTAAAAAAAATAAAGGAGGAGGAGGAGGAAGTGAGGGCTTATAAGAGTGAGATAAAAGAGATCAAGTAAGGAAAATATTTTCCATTTTTCAAAAGTGAAAAACATTTTCCTCCAGTTTAGAAGACTTTTTTCCCTTCATGGAAAATGTTTTCCCCAAGCAATTCATTTTCCATGAAATGAACATCAGAAAATTCGGAAAATATTTTCCCAAAATTTATTTTTCGTGAAATGAACGGAGCTAAGCAATTTATTGAAGAAAACTCAAAAGGTTTCTATGACATAAAAGTGCATATATCATCAATATATCGTGTCAGAGGATCTTTAAAAAAGTTGATAACATGACACCATAAATAACATCAGAGGTTCAATAAAAGAAATTCATCACTAAAGAATTATAGCCCATCCCTTACAAACAAACGAATGTTATAAATTCAATGGATAACTATACTAAATAAATAAATAAATAAATACACTGGAAGTTCTAAATTTTGTTGCTAAAATGCAATTGAGTTTTAAAACTTTCAATAAGTGCTATCAAATCCTAATCAAGTCTATTCATGAACTCCGTTCAATTTCATTGATTGAAGAAGTTGACATCACTTTTATTATTTTTGAAGTGATATGCATTTTAGAAAAAATTTAGATAAAACAAAGGATTAATATCACAAAAAATCTCAAATTAATACAGGCAATCATTTTTAAGAAAATACTTTTAAAGTTTTTCATTTTCCGTGAAAATAAATATACCATTCATATATGCTTGTTTACTTAAAAGAGTGATACAAAGCCAATAAAGAACATTAATGACTAGGCCTCGGGAGATTTATTAAGCATTACAATAGAGTAATATTGCAAATTTTCTATATCTTGACCGGCATCGTGATACTCACAGCCAACGCCTTCAGATCAAAAATTTCTTCCATCACATATGTTTAACAAATCTCGCCCTGACGGCACTCATTAGCATTGGTAAAAATAATTTTTGCCTCTTGAAAACTCCACTTGTCCCGGATCGTTGAATGAATAAAAGGCGCGCATTGATCGCAACTAGCTTCCTAATTCAGTATAATACAATACCAATTCTCAAAACCGATTCACGTCGTTTCAAATTATGAAAAGATTAAGAAAGGATATGATGCTTGAAGATCATAGATTCACTGGAATGG
Organism: Eucalyptus grandis; assembly: GCF_016545825.1. NCBI lineage: Eukaryota > Viridiplantae > Streptophyta > Magnoliopsida > Myrtales > Myrtaceae > Eucalyptus > Eucalyptus grandis. The sequence goes on from NC_052621.1 coordinate 19,448,120, forward strand.
CAGGCGGGAGAATAAATTTCTACAACAAACTTCATGGTTAGTACAAGAAAAACCTACAAGAACTGCCAAGGGCCGGTGGCCACCATCATGCAAGTACATTGGGTTTTTATTACCTAACATAAATCAATCAGTAATCTACAAAAGGCAACTTCTGCCCAGGTGCCCATGAAAGCCACCATTAAGTACAGAAGCTCCGTTTCTAATAGCAATGGCAAAGTCAGAAGCTATTTCAGAAGCTATTTCCATGTCAAACTTCAATCTTCCAGACGGTCAGTCCAAGCAAGGCTGTCTGGTAAGGATTGTAATCTGCCCTGCGGTGCAGCGAATCTACCGAACCACATTCCTCACCACCGAACCGACAAACTATGCAAGACAATGCGACGCAAGATGTGGAATCTTGTCCTGGACAGTTTGTCAGGATCATCTGGCCTTCAGTTCCTTGTGCTTCAGCAAGGAGCAATCCACGGTGCATACCTGCTACTGCAAGAGCTATGCCCTGCATTTCACGACAAGACAATCTTGATGCAAATGTGAGGTGGCTGTGGCAGCAGAAGATGTGGACACAACTTCTTCGCTCTGATGCAAGTTATATGCTTCAGTATCCATCTCGCACAAGCCTGCCGCTTCTGAGATTTAAGCCTTCACTTCTCGGAAACTCTCCTCTGATAGGGAAACCTCCGCAAGGAGTCTCCATGCATAGTCCTCCGTCGCATTTTCAAAGTTCTTGCGTCTCTTCAGCACTATGTGTCCGCCAATCTCCCAGATGGCGGGATTTACTTGAGTTTCCAAAAGTTCTTGGCTCACTTCTCCCCGAGCTTGCTTCTTCGCATAACACTGACCATTGACAGAGCACAATTAGATGCGCGATAACTAAAAACTTAAGATGAAGATACACAACCTTGTTCTGTGGTGACCACCAGAATTTACTGAGAATTAATAACATTTCCTTATACTCAGAATCCTAACTAGCCCCTTAAACACAACTCTTGACTCGAAGTTCCTTTCTAGTGTGAGATTTGGTCCATTACTAGTGTAACTTCATTGGTAAATCGAGAAACCATGGCAAAGAAAGTCAAAATATACAAGAGTCAGTACAGCTTGAATAGAAGAGGGGCACATGAACAAAAAAAACTGCACAAATGCTACATCACACTCAAAGATCTCCATGACAAGCCAAGCAGATCGCATCATAAGATGTGATGTCTTCAAAGACGAGAAATTGGACCTATGAAAAATAAGCCTCGTAAACAAAGATGAGACTTTGTGTGCCATGATTAAATGGACCATATATGAATTAAACTCCAACCACAACGGATCATCTTGAAAGTGCTAGTACCCCTATTAAATTGCACAGCAAAACGGCTTATGGACATTAAACTGTCAATCTGTCGTGAAAGGAAAAAATGAAAAGTTACCTGTGGAAATAGAAACACTCTTTTGCCACAATCGGCGATCAGTACATTGAAGGGGATGTTGTTGTGCTGAAGGCGTATGCAGGAATTAGCAATTGCACTGGACAGATCCCATAAAGTATCTCTACCCTCAAACACAAGTGAACGGACTGGGAATTTCAAGAGTTGCGAAACAACTACTCCATTTCTCTGCATGCTTGTGGAAGTCATTACTCTCAGAGTAGGAACCTTTTCGACTGGGAATGGAGAAGCCAAATAATACGCCTGTAATAACAAGAAAAATGAGGTAAGTAAGTAATGCTACTGGGTTGGATAAAAAAGTTAGAATCTCCTTCCATAGAAAAAGAAAAGTAGCTCAATCAGCTAGTCAATATTATGGATCAAAGTGTGTTTATGTTACCTGAAAGTGAAGATGGTTAATGGTGGCGAATGTGCCTAGACTGTTGTAACCCACTCTGAAGAAAGGATCTGCTGCCTCTTTGGCCAAAGACAGAGCCAGAAAGAAGCTCATGTGGTCGATCCTCTGAGGCAAGCAGTCGAGAACACGGGGTATAAGGAGAATGTGCCCATACTGAATGGAGCTGACCAGCAGAAATTTAACCACCTTATTCATCAGCAGCTAGTGGACATCAGTGAAGCTATGCATAATGTTTAGTGTTAAGGAAGCAACGGACTTACGTTGATAGCTACAACATTAGGAGAAGTAGGCTTGAAAATGGCGGGTGCACTGGGGAAGAAGTGACTGTAGCAGTCATCACTTTGTTCAAACATAAAAAGCACTTCCTCGTGGCCCACTTTGGTGAAATTGAACTTCTTCTCATCGAAATCCTGGAGAACTTGATCTACACGGAACTCAGTTGGGCGTTTTTTGAGGTGGCGCCCCTCGTTCAGCTGCACAATGAAACCATAGTCGCTAGGAATAACCTTTGTCTTGCATGTAGTTACATCGTAGCGAAATAGACCTCGATTCATCCGATTCTTCCACTGTCCAAGTAAGAGATTGAGCAGGAAAGAAGTCTCAGGTGGTTTTTGATAGAAGATGGATTCTTCAGCGCAATCTTCTCCCTTGAACGTGTACAGAGGAAGGTCTGATGATGCAATTAGCAATTAAATCAGGCACAAGCCAGTGCCAACATAGAGAAAGTAATGAACCAAACATCCGCATCCTCTCTCTCTCTCTCTCTCTCTCTCACCACATATAATGAATTTTATTTATACACATATATGTCTTTAATTGAATATACTGCTGCTTTTTTATCCTCTAGGGTATGACGACAGCCTTTATTTTTCTCTAATCTTTGATTCTTGATTCCTATATTGTCGTTCTCCAGGCAGTGGAGAACGATTGAAGATCAAGAAAAGCTGCTGGCCATTGCTATAAAAAATTTGCATCCCTCCAATTAAATAAGGATCAGAAAAGCCCCGTAGAACTTGAAGCTCAATCAAGAGTTCACCTTCCAGCATATAATATGGTAAAAAAAGAAGATGGCCCACCTCATTTTATTCCAATTTCACAATTAGCTTTATACACCAGCAATCAAAAGTTTGAAACCTCATGGTCATAACTTAGGCGCAAAACAAAGAAAGCCAAAGACAATGCGTAATCGCCGGTAAATAGTCTGCAAAGCCCAAGAACTTTAATGGAAATCTTTTCCGGCAAGAAAAGTACACTGGCCTTAGAACAATCAGAACATCAAAGAAATTGGGACGAAACGCGTAACTAATTAAAATAATATGAATTTATCAAAGCTAATGTACCCAATCGTCTCTATGTAAGACTCTTTGTGGCATAAAAGAAACATCCAAATCGAACCATCTTCTAATATGCACACAAAGTGATAAACGTTTGATATCTGCAGATCATGAGAAAGGTAAACCATCCAAACCCAACAAAAACAATCTATTCATCTTCAAATATATGACTAAACCGCAAACAATCAGCGAGAATGTTCTAATTTTCATAGGCCAAAAGGAAAAGGAAAGGAAGAGTGTGGTCACAGGGGACTTACCAGGCAAACAGCACTTTCCGAGGCAATTACGACCACATCCCTTGGCTTCCCCTTCAACAGCAACGGCAGCATTATCCTTCTCGCCACCCTCCTCCTGATAATTCGACACCACCGTGGCGGCCCTCTTGATCGTCAACATCCTTTTGTCGTTCTAACCAAGGCCCTATTAATACACCGGAACGTACGTGTTGCAGCACAACAGCTACCCACGAAAACAAAAGGGTGTCCCCCAGGATCCGCCGCCGGCTCAGAAGATGCGACCCCCGGAAGAAGATAGCGCAGTTGGCTTCGCTCTGGTTTCTTGTCTCTGTCCCGGTGAAATTCGGAGAGTTCCTGTCGGAGCTTTCGTCCGTCGTGGAAACGCCGCTTCTTGCCAACCGAGAGACCCGGATTCCTCTAGATTCCTTCAGGTGATTCTGCTTCTCTCTCTCTCGGCGGCGAAATAGGGAGGAGGGAGTCTGTATTTATAGATTGGCGGAGCGAGATCCTTTTCCGAACTGAAGGTCGGGAACGAGACATTAATTACTGAAAGTCAAAGAGGGACGTGACCCCTCCGATCCATTCGTATCCAACGGCTGCGAAGTGCTTTGACTTTTCTATAGAAGATCGCGCCGCTACCATTCCGTGTTATGAGGTAGAGGTGCTGCATCGCAGCACGTAAAGGGCGGTGGATGTGCTCCCTCGGATCTCGACAGATCCGCATGATCCAATTGCTAACATCCATTAGGCTCATCACACGGATTCACCTAATAACTTCTTCGAACTCATATCGACCTGTCAATTTTGGCCTATTCCCGTCTTATTTCGAACATTAGAAGCGATAACAAAATTCGAAAAAGAAGAATTGCATGGAAAATACTGTAAGAAGTCATCTGGGAGCATCATTACTCAAATGCTACCGCAGATTCATACGAAGAAATTATCAAAAGGGTTGTATTTGCTAGACAAAGTTGTCAACGGGTCCTAATTGGGGCTAATTGTCTACCGGTCGATTTTGTGTGTCGATTACCGTGTAATCGTGTTGTGTTAACGTTATACAATTTGTTACGTGTCAGCTATTAATTTTCAAATCATGCTCGTGTTTAGGTAGACACGTGTGCAAGTTGACCTTTAGTAATATAGCCTTATGTTGGGAAAATTATGAAAATTTTTAAAAACTATTGCAATCGTACAAATTCAGTTCTAAATTTATTTTTGTAGCGTCAATAAGTCTTAAATCTCTTGCATTTATGCTAATTTAATTTATCCGGCTAATTTTGGTCAATTATCCTACGTGGAGCCACCAACGATAATATAGACAATTTTTAATAATATTTTAATTTTTTTGAATTTTTTTTTTTATTTTTCTTGTTTTTCTTCTATCTCTCTGTTTTTCCTTCTTCTCCTTTTGCTTCCAGTTGCTTGCCAACTCAGTGATTAGTCAGAGGCAGGGTTGGCAAGGTCCCTTACCAGCCTTCAGTTAGCCTTGTTAGTGGCTAGATGAGGCTCGACCCTCACTAGCCCAACAAACAACTTGGGCAAGGCCACCTATGACACCCCGAACCCTTCGCAGGTCGTCACCAGCGCCAATGTTACACTTTATTACCTTTCTTTCTTTCGAAGAAGTGTCCTAATTCATAGACACACATTTTTTTCTTTAAAAAAAAAAAAAAACAAAACGGTCCCAGCGCAACTCATTAGCGGAAGCAAATTAAAACATCATCATCTCTCCCCCTACCAACCATGATACAAATACACACCACTAATCACCATCATTTTATAAACAAGCCACGACACTTTATTTACATATATTTCAAGATGGGATTCCCTTCGGGTCGGTACAACAAAAGGAAAAGCTAGGACTCAACCACGTCCAGCCTAAAACCTCAAAAAGAAACCCTCAACCCTCAACATCATACGAGCATAAACCCCCCATCAAAAGTGTCGGTTATCTACATCAAAAAGATCCGACTCCTACTCATCGCACGCGCGGGTCTCACACCCAACCTGGTGCATCAGGCGGTGGCGGCGGCAACATCCCTCGCATCGCTCCATCCCGACGAACGTGTACAGAAATGAACTCCTGAATGACAGGGCTCCCAGCCAGGCCTACGTCGTACATCACTAGACAGCGTACTCGAATAAAAGTCAGTCCGGGAACAGAGGACAGTCTATCTCGGACACTCGACCTCTTACATCGGATGGTAGACCATAAAACACCCCCCGCGTGACGGCAGGAAGCGGCATACTGCTAATCTGAAATGTTATCCGCAAAGGGGTGAGTACAACCACTCAGCAGATAGGGAAATCCAATAACAACTCAATGCATCATGCAATCATACATGCATTGCAGGCGCTACTTACCTTGAAGCCATGCGCATTCTATCATGCATCATCATATCAATTTATAACACATACATGACATACATGTGTATCATCATCGTATCATACATGTCATCATCATCATGACATCATCACATTACACATATCATATCATATATCATTATCATTATCATCACCATGCATATCATCACGCATATCATATCATCATCATCATCTTGCATATCATCATGCATATCATATCATCATCATCATCTTGCATATCATCATGCATATCATATCATCATCATCATCTTGCATATCATCATGCATATCATATCATCATCATCATCATCATCTCGCATATCATCATGCATATCATATCATCATCATCACCTTGCATATCATCATGCATATCATATCATGGGTGATCATCATTATTCACATCACATATCATTATCATCATCATGCATATCATCATGCATATTATCATGCATATCATATCATGGGTGATCATCATATCACATCACATATCATCATCATCATCATCATCATGCATATCATCATGCATATAATATCATGCATATCATCATGCATATAATATCATGCATATCATGTCATGATTTAATTTCCACTTTTGGATTTCAATCTTGATCACCACATCACCCATTTCTCAATTTATCAATTTTATCATCCCCTCGGGCAAAGACCTCCGACAGGGTTCCCAGCATTCCAGCCATCCCATGGCCACCGGGCTTCCGGCCCCCACATCCGGCATCTCGCATCTCAACTAGCATCACGAGGCATTCCCTTCCGGCAGAAACCTCCGACAGGGCTTCCTGCATTTACACTCCCTGGCCGGGCATCTCGCATCCCAAATCCTGGCATCGCGAGGCATTCCTTTCGGGCAAAGACCTCCGACAAGGCTTCCGCCCCACATTCCGGGCATCCCGAATCTCCCGGGGAATCCGGCAATGCATCTCTGTACACTCCGGCCTCATCCTCCACCACAACCACTTACTCACTTATCATTATCCACATTTACCATTATTTTGATCTTAATTTAACATGGCATAAAATAGCACATAATATTCGGGTAAAACCAGAATGCACAGTTTCCGAATAAATTCAATTAAAATATCCATATGGCCTCAAAAAATTACGAAATTTTACAGAGTGATAGCCGAGACATTTTCGCACAACTTTTATGAAGAACTCCAAGCCAGATTCTGTTTATATTATTTTATACAACCTCACGAAGCTTCTGGACCCATTACCGCATCGTCCAGTGTACATATCACCGAAATATTGAGATTTCACCTACCATTTCTCTTTCGTTTACTCTGAAATTTATATATGTCATACATAAAGGTATCCTCTACAAGTTCCATGAAGATATCTAGGTCAAATAACTAGAGTATAGTCATCATCTATGTCCATGAAGTCTCGGGTATCTCGGAATACAACACCAGAATCATCATCTTCAAGATCTAGTCGATTTACTAGGCTATACTTGTTCATTTCACTTCAAATTTGAGTATTTTGTAGTTTAAGATGTCTCCTACAACTTTCATGAAGAAACCGAAGTGATATTCTCAACAAAAACCAACATGCAACCATGAATCCAGCAAGAGGTCAGTAAAAACTCTCCAGATCTGAGGTCTCCGTATAATAAGACTTTAACCCATCAAATCTCCATAATTTTTCACGAAATTTCAGTATGTTGTAGTTCAAGATGTCAGCTACAACTCTCATGAAGAAATTGAAGCCAAAATCGGACTCGAAACACACAGGCAAGCTGAAACAAGTTTCTGACTCACACGGTCCGAGCAAGAACAGTCACACGACTTAAGAACAAGCCAACCTTACCTCGGTTTTCTCACTTAAAACACCCAAAATCTAACAAACAAACAATATACAAGCATGCAAGAGAAGTTAGAGGACTCCACTTGCCTCTAGGATGAACAAACGATGGCGTACGGCGGACGGACACGGCGGCGACGGCGACTCCCTCCTTCGTCTCTCTCGGCCGCTCCTCCTCTCTCTCGCACACCTCTCTCTCTCCTTGGGCGAGCAAATGGCTAACCGGCCATTCTCTCTCCTCTCTCCTTCCCTTTTATTTCCCTAAAGCTCATGATTAGCAATCATGAGATTGCCTCACCAATGGCCAATGCATGGCCTTCCTTCATGCCACTTGTCATTATACATGCAAGTTGGGCCTTGGAGTTGGGCTTGGGCCTCCCCTCCTTGGGCCGGCGACTACTCCTCTCTTGGGCCACTATTGGGCCGGTCGACTTCCCCTCTTGGGCCCCTCATCTTGGCCCATTAAAGGCTTAGGCCAAATGGGTTTAAGGCCCATTCGAATTTTAACCCCTTTTCCCTCTTTTGTTTTTTTTTTGAATTCCTTTCTATAATTATTTCCAAATTCAAATTCTATCTTGGCCAAAGTCTTGGGGCATTTTATTTATTGAAATTTAATTTATAAAGCACATGGCCAAGCATAAATTATTAATCTATCGAATTTGAATTTTTCACAACCATAAGCACAAATCATCCAATTAAAAGACTAATGGCTAAAACATAAGTCATGAAAATTCTATCACCTAATTAAAGACTTTAACACACCTTATGGCTTGGCTTTGAATTTTTGGATGCCACAATTCTCCCCACCTTAGAGAATTTCGTCCTCGAAATTCAAACACCACTCACGCCTTCTTTAAACAAATAGGGATACTTTTCCTTCATCCGATCCTCACTTTCCCATGTGGCTTCCTCCATACCATGATGTCGCCATAACACCTTAACCAATGGGATCTTCTTGGTCCTAAGAATTTGCTCCCTTCGGTCCAATATCTGCACAGCTCTTCAATGTACCTTACTTTCTCATCCACTTTGATGGCTTCATGATCGAGTATGTGACCAAGATTCGGCTGGTACTTCCTCAACATCGATACATGAAACACATTGTGCAGATTTCCTAACTTAGGAGGTAACGCTAAACGATAAGCTACATCCCCTATCCTCTCAAGAATTTCAAAATGTCCAACAAATCTAGGGCTTAACTTACCCTTCATCCCGAATCGAGATATTCCTTTCATTGGAGATACCTTAAGGAATACATGGTCTCCTACACTAAATTCCAAAGGCCTTCTACGCTTATCCGCGTAGCCTTTCATCTACTCGAGCTGTTCTAAGTCTCTCTCTAATAATTTCAACAGCCTCGCGGTAACTTGTACCAGTTCGGGTCTGTCAACTTCCTTTCACCCACTTCACTCCAGCGGACGGGAGTCCTACATCTCCTTCCATATAATGCTTCATAAGGTGCCATACCAATACTTTTATGAAAGCTATTATTATAGGCAAACTCTACCAAATGCAATCTTTCATCCCAATTTCCTTTGAAATTGATTACACAAGCCCTTAGCATATCCTCTAATATCTGGATCACTCTTTTCCGACCACCATCTGTCTAAGGATGAAAAGCAGTACTAAACTGAAGCTTAGATCCTAACGCAACTTGAAGACTTTTCCAAAAATTCGAAGTAAACCTCGAATCCCGATCTGAAGTAATGGTCACTGGAATACCGTGTAAGCGTACCACTTGACTTACATA